>NC_142011.1:1539360-1654360 GCF_049901735.1 Notechis scutatus | reverse complement strand
TCTACAATAGCTCAGGAATAGAACCGGAGAAGAAAAGGGCTAGGAAGCAGAGCATCAATGAACCACGGCTGGAGAGCATGTCAACCAAGGGTCTTCAAACTTGGCAGCTTTAAGGCTTGTGGACTTCAACTCCCAGAATTCCCAAGCTAACATGACTGGAGGAGGAATTCTGGGAATTGAAGTCCACAAGCCTTAAAGCTATCAAGTTTGAACACCCCTGACCTAAACCTTCATCAAACTGCCTATCAGAAAGTATTTTTGAAAGAAGGAAGGTGTTGCATCGTCCGTCCACTGACCCACCGAGGGGGTCCCTTTCTCTAAAAGCACCAAATGTGATCAGAAAAGTGCTGCAGGTGGACCACAAGCCCATGATGGCTTGCAGAAGAGTGCTGTGATGACCCCGGGGCGTGACACAAAAATAATCAAGTGACAAAAATAGTATAAAGTTCCTTTAATGCTTCCAACTTGGCCCCAATGTCCAATTATCCTCAGCTGGAAATCAAACCCTTAAAGAAAACAGTTTACAGAGGAAGTAAATGCAGTCCGCACCCAAAGTTAAATTCGAAATAAAAAAAACCCAACACAAACCACACTGAAGGAATTACTGCAGCAGGCAAGGATGATTAATTCCACCAGATAATGCAGAAACCACAGTTGGGAGGAAGCCAAAACACAGATAAGCTCTGACAAGAATAATGCACGCTTTGTTTCCAGCACTGGGCCATGCACAGTTTGTCCTTTTAAACAGTCCTCCCAGCTGCAGCCCATGAAGGGGATCAGGGCCCTTCCTCCCCCATAGGCCACTCCGCTCACATTTCTCTCTTATCCTCTCCTCCCTGCGTGCCCTAGGATGAAGAGGGGGTGGTCCTGGGTCTTCCTCTGAATGCCCATCCAGCCTGTGCCCCTTCCCCAGTTTCCTCCACAGCCACCAGAGCCACACTCCCACCCCCTGTCGGCTATTCCTCCTCTCCCTCAGAGTCCGACTCCAACAGGGGCATGACAAGTGCCTTCAGAGAGAAGCCAGCATCAGCTTGTTGGCTGTTGGTCAACCCTGCCTTGACTACCTCCAGAGTTTTATCGAAAGAAACATCTTGAAGAGGGATGGATTTCAACTCCCAGAATCCCGCCTGGAGCCTCTGCGAACCACGTTCCCCAAGCAAATGTGGTTAGAGCAATGTTTCTCAACCTTGGCCACCTTGGGGATGGGGTGGACTTCAACTCCCAGCATTCCCCTTCCAGCAAATCCCGGGCGCAGAATTCCACTCATCAAATGACCAAGTTTGAAAAGGGCTGGGTTGGAGAGAGAGCTGGATCCCGGGGACCTACTGGACTCCAGCGGCCATGCTGGAAGGGGAACGTGGAACATGAGAAGGCGACGGAAAAAGGGTACAGATGTGGAAAGGAAGACTGCCTCCCAGCACACTCCCAAACCAAGATCAGGCTGGCTTTTTCGGGGAGCCGATAGTCACTTGCCTAAGGTGTGGCTGACCATGAATGCCTGCTGTTTGGGCTCCTGTGCTTCTCCAGCTGTGTTACTAGTTCTGAGTCAACCCAGCATGTTTTGGCTTCCTTATCGAGGAAGGTGCTTGGCAACCATTCAGCAACACTCCCAGAGATGGGCAAGACAAGCACAAATGATGGGTGGGTGGGTGGGTGGATGAACGAACAGGCAGAGATGGTCAGGGATGGGTGGCCAACTCAGAAAAACCAGTTGAGAAGATCCAGACCAGCCTTTTCCCAGCTCTGGTGGTCTACAGGATGAGTACAAGAGGTCAGGGACTGTTGGCCAGCTAAGAAGGACCACTTGAGAAGATCCAGGCCAGTTTTTCCCAGCTCTGGTGGTCTACGGGATGAGTACAAGAGGTCAGGGACTGTTGGCCAACTAAGGACCACTTGAGAAGATCCAGACCAGCTTTTCCCAGCTCTGGTGGTCTACAGGATGAGTACAAGAGGTCAGGGACTGTTGGCCAACTAAGAAGGACCACTTGAGAAGATCCAGGCCAGTTTTTCCCAGCTCTGGTGGTCTACAGGATGAATACAAGAGGTCAGGGACTGTTGGCCAACTAAGGACCACTTGAGAAGATCCAGACCAGCTTTTCCCAGCTCTGGTGGTCTACAGGATGAGTACAAGAGGTCAGGGACTGTTGGCCAACTAAGAAGGACCACTTGAGAAGATCCAGACCAGCTTTTCCCAGCTCTGGTGGTCTACAGGATGAGTACAAGAGGTCAGGGACAGTTGGCCAACTAAAGACCACTTGAGAAGATCCAGACCAGCCTTTTCCCAGCTCTGGTGGTCTACAGGATGAATACAAGAGGTCAGGGACAGTTGGCCAACTAAGGAGGACCACTTGGGAAGCCTTTTCTAGCTGTGGTGGTCTACAGCCATTCTTATGGGCTGGATTGGGGGAGAATGAGCCCAGCCCAGGCCAGCTGGAATGTATCAAGTGGGGGAAGAACCTCTGTGCCTCTACCTCTTCCAAGCTTCCAGGGAACGTGATGTCCCTTCTTTTTGGGGGGTTGTTAGAGCCCAACCATGTTCCCTTTTGACCTGAACCCGGGTGCTTTTTGCAGAGCAAGCTTGGCGGAGGCTTCCAAGTCCCTTGGCTGCTGCCCAGTCCCACCCTGCTTAGAACATATTTGCAAACCCAACCTGACAACCTCCCCAAACGCACTTAGAGTGGTGAGAGGCAGATTTTTGTTTATAAGCCATCCAAAGTTTTCTAATCTTGTCAGATGTTTACTTGCACTGCAATTCTTCTGGGGCTTTGCAATTGCCTTTGCAAATGACGGAGAGCTGATGGGAATTTATTTTGCAATCACTCAATAAAAAAGTTTTTATTTTTCACCTGACAATGGTTTAGGTTCCTTTTGTTCAGCCAATTGTTCAGCCAAGTCCCATGACCCCAAGTAGGTCACATCTGTAGCACTAGAAGGGAGGTGGGTGTGCAGGGTGGAGAAGGAGAAGAAGGACGATGACAAGGACTATGAGGTCCTTGGTGGTCTCTGAGCTTCGTTGTTTTCTTGGAGATATTTCACAACCCAACTAGGTGATAGATTCACTGCACCTAACGAAACATGCAAGGAAACCACCAAGCTCAGAGGATCCCAAGGAGCCCACAGACCTCCTCTTCTTCCTCCTCCTCACCACACCTGACTCCCATCTGAAGATGTTCCCTAGTTGGGCCATGAAATGTCTGCATGAAAAGGACCAAGCTCAGAGACCACCAAGGACCCCACACTTCCTCCTCCTCCTCTTCCTCCCCTCTCCTCCTCCACATACCCCACTCCCATCTAGCACTGAAGATGTTCCCTAGTTGGGCCATGAAACCTGTGCCAGAAAACCAGCAAGCTCAGAGAGCATCAAGGATCTAACACTCCTCCTCCCCTCTTCCTCCTCCTCCTCTTCCTCTTCCTTCTCCTCCTCCACACATCCCACTCCCATCTATCACCGATGATGTTCCTAGTTGGGTCATGAAACCTGCAAGAAAGCCAGCAAGCTCACAGAGCATCAAGGAACTAAACTCCTCCTCCTCCTCCTCCTTTCCACACGCACCCTGCCTTCTAGCACCGATGATGTTCCCTAGTTGGGTCATGAAACCTGTGCAAGGAAACAATCCTGCTCAGAGAGCATCAAGGACCCCACAATCCTCCTCCTCCTCCTCTCTCCAAACCCCACTCCCTTTTAATACTGATGATGTCACCTCATTAGATAATGAAACGTCTGCAAGAAAATAAGAAAGCTGGGAGATCATCAAGGACCCCACCGTTAAACCTTGGCCTTCTGGGTGTTTTTGATCTGGAGGATACAGAGAGGGAATAGTAAAACTTGGTGGGTTTTCCTAACCTGCTGACAAATTCAATTCAGTTTTGCCCCGGTTGGTTTGTCTGGAAAGAGCAGCTCCTCCTGTTAATTCTTGCTTTAATCAAGGTTATAAGACCCAACTAGATGGTTGACCTCTGTTCCTCTCCCAAAAGCCTCTGCAGGGGTTGGGGAGGGGGCACCAATTCCAGTCTAGGTGGACAGAGGAGAAGGCTCCTATTTCAGCAACTGGAAGCTGTTGGAAAAACTCCTCCGCTCTGCCAAGACTCTGAGCCAGTTTGAAGGAGGGAATGGAGGGAGGGGGCTGTTCTCTGGAGGCATCCTGATGACTGGCCATGCAAAAAGAGAGGGGAACCTGAGCTGTGGTTGGGAGAAGGCAGGGCGCTCAGCCCAGTCCCAGGCACCCCCAGGATGTTCTTTTAAAAAAATATGTTGAGACTCTGGAAAGAGTGCAGAGAAGAGCAACTAAGAGGAATAGAATAGAATAAGAATAAGAATAGAATTAGAATTAGAATTAGAATTAGAATTAGAATTAGAATTAGAATAGAGTAGAATAAGAATAGAATAGAATAAGAATAGAATAGAATAAGAATGGAATAGAATAGAATTAGAATAGAATTAGAATTAGAATAGAATAGAATTAGAATAGAAAAAGGATAGAATAGAATAGAACAGAACAGAATAGAATTAGAATAGAATAAGAATAGAATAGAATAGAATTAGAATTAATTAGAATTAGAATTAGAATTAGAATTAGAATTAGAATAGAACAGAACAGAATTAGAATAGAATAGAATAGAATTAGAATAGAATAGAATAAGAATAGAATAAGAATAGAATAGAATAGAATAGAACAGAATAGAACAGAATAGAACAGAATAGAATTAGAATAGAATAGAATAGAATAGAATAGAATAGAATAGAATAGAATAGAATAGAATAGAACTAGAATAGAATTAGGACTAGAACTAGAATTAGAATAGAATAGAATAGAATAGAATAGAATTAGAATAGAATAGAATAGAATAGAATAGAATAGAATAGAATAGAATAGAATAGAATAGAATAGAATAGAATTCTTTATTGGCCAAGTGTAATTGGGCACACAAGGAATTTGACTTTGGTGCAAATGCTCCAAATAAAATACATTCATCAAGAATCATTTAGGGGACTGGAGGCTAAAACATACGAAGAACGGTTGCAGGTACTGGGCCTGGCTAGTCTAGGGAAGAGAAGGACCAGGGGAGACAGGAAAGCATCTTCCAGTATTTGAGGGGCTGCCATAGAGAGGAGGAAGGGGTCAAGATATTTTCCAAAGCACCGGAAGGCCAGACAAGGAACAATGGATGGAAACTGAACAAGGAGAGATTCAACCTGGAAATAAGGAGGAATTCCCTGATAGTGAGAATAATTAATCAGTGAAACAATTGCCTTCAGAAGTTGTGGATGCTCCATCACTGGAAGTTTTCAAGAAGAGATCAGACAACTGTTTGTCCAAGGTAGTATGACATCTTCTGCTTGGGCGCGGGGTTGGGCTAGAAGACCTCCATGGTCTTTCCCAACTCTGTTATTCAGCGGAATCTCTTGTCTCCAGAAGTCGTGGTTGCTCCATCAGTGGAGATTCTTAAGAAGAGCCTGGACAGCCAGTCCAGCCATAGCAAAGGGTCTCCCTGCCTGAGCCGAGGGTTGGACTAGAAGACCTCCAGGGTCCCTTCCGACTCTACCATTCTGTCCTGGTGTGCCAAGCCCCCGAGGGCAGGGCAATAAAGAAGTGAATGGGTGGAATCGCATTAAAGGAGAGATCCAGTCTGGAAAGGAGGAGGAATTTCTGGATTATTAATCAGTGGATTGACCGGCCTCCTGGAATTGTGGCTGCCCCCTCACTGGAGGTTTTCAAGAAGAGACTGGACCGCCATTTGCCTGGAAAGGTAGAGGGGTCCCTGGCTTGGACTCTCTCGGATGAGCGATCCGGTTTGCCATCCCAGAACTCAAAGGGATCAATCCTGGCTGCAGAGGTTGGGTCCGTCCCTCCATCTCTCCTCTCCTGCTGGCCACTTTTGCTGGAGGGGAGGGCGGCAACTGGCAGCGGGCACCCTTGGGCTCTCAAGGGGTTGCAGGAAGAAGAGAATTGGGGACAACCCATCTGCCACCCGACCCCATGCTACACATTGGTGCCTCTTCATCCCTCCTGTCTCCCTTCCTCTCTCACTCCCTTCCCCCTCCCTCCCTTTCTCTCTCCCTCTCCTCCCCTTCTCTCCCTCTCTCCTTCTCCCTTTCTTTCTCTCTCCTCCTCCGTTTTTCTCTCTCTCCCACTCCTCCCTCTTTCGCTTCCTCTTTCCTTCTCCCTTTCTTTCTCTCTCCTCCTCCGTTTCTTTCTCTCTCTCCCTCTCCTCCCCTTCTCTCCCTCTTTCCTTCTCCCTCTTTCTCTCCTCCTCCGTTTCTTTCTCTCTCTCCCACTCCTCCCTCTTTCTCTTCCTCTTTCCTTCTCCCTTTCTTTCTCTCTCCTCCTCCGTTTCTTTCTCTCTCCCTCTCTTCCCCCTTCTCTCCCTTTCTTTCCTCCTCCTTCTTTCTCTCTCTCCTCCTCTTTCTTTCTGTCTCTCCCTCCTCCTCCCCCTCTTCTCTCTCTCTTTCCCTTTCTCTCTCTCCCTTTCTCTCTCCCTCTCCCTTTCTTCCTCTCTCCTTTCTCTTCTCCTTCTGCTCTTTTCTTTCCTCTCTCCCCTCCTCCCTGTTTCTTTCTCTCTCCCCCACTCCTCCCTCTTTCTCTCTCTCTCTTTTATTTTATTTTATTTATTTATTTTATTTTGTCAATCGATTGTTAGATAACAGGTATAAGTATAAACATGGCTATGAATACATGAAATGGATATGAATAAAAAGAAACAATAGGACAGGGACGGTAGGCACGATTGGTGTGTTTATGCACGCCCCCTACAGACCTCTTAGGAAAGGAGTGAGGTCAATAGTAGACAGTCTAAGGTTAAAGTTTTTGGGGTTTGGGGAAGAAACCACAGAGTCAGGTAGAGTATTCCAGACATTGACCCCTCTGTTATTGCTGAAGTCGTATTTCCTGCAGTCAAGTTTGGTGCGGTTAACCTTGAGTTTGTATCTATTGTTTGCTCTTGTGTTGTTGTGGTTGAAGCTGAAGTATTGATTAGCAGGTAGGACATTGCAATGTATGATTTCTTTCCTTCTCTTTTTCTATTTCTCTCTCTCCCCTTCCCTCCATTTCTCTTTCTGTCCCTCTCCTGCCTCCCTCCCTTTCCCTTCTCTCTTTCTCTCCCTCTTTCCTCCTTGCTCTCTCTCTCTCTTTCTCTCTGTCTCTCCCTGGCTATTTTCTTATCTGAAATTCAGTTGGCTGTGTTTCGAGCACTCAGAGGAACTCTTGGCCTGGCTCCTATCAAGCTGGAAGGAAAAGCTGCACCCCCTTCTTCAGATAAAGAAGGTTAATTTAGACCTCCTATCTTTGCTGGGAAGCTATTTTTTTAAGGGTGCCACTTAGAAAATAAAACTCTGCAAATTCCAGTCGACCAGGAGCAAATGGGTAGGAATCATTTGGTTCAAGTTGGTTTGTTGCCCTGAAACCCCTTTATCCAGGCTCTGGGCCCGGGTTCCCCCGGGGGAACATGCTGGGGGTTACAGCTTGCTACTAGAAGTTGTGGGTACTCCAACACTGAAAGTTTTTAAGAAGAGATTGGATAACCATTTGTCTGAAATGGTATAAGGTCTCTTGGTTGAGCAGGGGGCTGGAGTAGAAGACCTCCAAGGTCCCAGCTCTGTTATTCTATTCTGTTCTGTTCTGTTCTGTTCTGTTCTGTTCTATTCTATTCTATTCTATTCTATTCTATTCTATTCATCTCTATTCTATTCTACTCTACTCTACTCTATTCATCTCTATTCTATTCTATTCTATTCTACTCTACTCTAATCTAATCTAATCTTATTCTATTCTATTCTATTCTATTCTATTCTATTCCATTCCTATTCCCTATTCTGTTCTGTTCTGTTCTGTTCTATTCTATTGTATTCATCTCTATTCTATTCTATTCTATTCTATTCTAATTCTATTCTATTCTATTCTATTCTATTCTATTCTATTCTATTCTATTCTATTATTTCTATTTCTATTTCTATTCTATTCTAATTCCTATTCTATTCTATTTCTATTCTATTCTATTCTATTCTATTCTATTCTATTCTATTCTATTCTATTCTATTCTATTTCTATTCTATTCTAATTCCTATTCTATTTCTATTCTATTCTATTCTATTCTATTCTATTCTATTCTATTCTATTCTATTCTATTCTATTCTATTCTATTCTATTCCTATTCTATTCTATTCTATTCTATTTCCTATTCTATTCTATTCTATTCATCTCTATTCCTATTCCTATTCCTGTTCTATCCTATCCTATCCTACTCTACTCTGCTGTGAGAAAGAAATTGCTTGCATGATCCTCCTTCCAAGGGGGCTGACCATTGCCTTGGCTAGCTGCTGCCCTCTGGCCACTGGCCCAACCAAATTCACCCTTTGCAAGTTGTCCTGTCTGAATCACAACAGGTGGGGGCTTCACCCTTGCACCACCACCCCCTCTCGTCCTGGCGCTTACATCCACCAATCAAGGCAGCAATTCACATCTGCAGGACCCGCCCTTATCACACTGCAGCGACTTCTTCAGAGGTCCACCCAGGTGGCCCATTTCCTGGCTGTGACTCTTCCTTGGAGGGGAAGCTCTCTAAAGAGATGATCGTGAGACATATATGAATGTAGGGGAGTCCCTGGTGCTCCCTGAGCTTGGCTGTTTTCTTGCAGGCATTTTATGACCCAACTAAGGAACATCATCAGTGCTAGGAGGGAGGGAGGGAGGGAGGAGGAGGAGGAAGAAGATGATGATGATTGTGGGGTCCCTGGTGCTTTCTGGGCTTGGCTGCTTTCTTGCAGATGTTTTATGGTCTAACTAGGGAACATCATCAGTGCTAGAAGAAAGGTAGGTTGGTAGTGGTGGTGATGATGGAGGAGGAGGAGGAGGAGGAGAAGGAGGAGGAGGAGTACTGTGATGTCCTTGATGCTCACTGAACTTGGTGGTTTTCTTGAAGACATTTCATGACCCTAACTAAGGAACATCATCAGTACTAGAAGGGAATGGGGTTTGCAGAGACGAGGAGCACAGTGAGGTCCTTGGTGCTCTCTGAGCTTGGTTTTCTTCTTGAGACCTTTTATGACCCAACTAGTCAACATCATCAGTGCTAGTCTTCCTCTTCCTCCTTTCTGCAACCCCCCCACCTTCCTTCCAGCACTGATGATGATCCCTAATTGGGTAACTGAACATCTGCAAGGGGATAAAAAAAAAAAACAAGCTCAGAGAGCACCAAGGACACCACCACAGCCGTCCTCCTCCTCTCCCCACTTTACAAACCGCCTCCCTTCTAGCACTGATGATGTTGCCTTGTTGGGTCATAAAACATCTGCAACCAAACTCAGAGAATATGGAAGGCTCCGTAGGTCAACACTGAGCTACAAATATTCTCTTCTTTTTGGTCCATATTTGCGCTCCTCTTGCTTTGGGATAGCACAGGAAGGTCTGTGCTGGGTCAGCCTGACCCTCCCTGCCTCCCCATAAATTATCCCGACATTCTTCACCTCCTTTCCATTGGAACAACTCCTCCTCCTCCTCCTCCTCCTCCTCTTCAGTGCTGGGTGGCTGGACCTGGAGCTTTTTGGCCCAGCTTCTGCCTTGCCTCTTCAAAGCCAAGGGAGTGAGGTGGGGAGTGGAAAAATCCCACTGGGCAAGATTTCCTGGACCCACCAGCTCGCCTGGCCCACTTCTCGTTCATGCTTTTGAACCTCGTCAGGCGGACACCATCAAAGCCCCCTTTGGAGCTGGCAGGAAGAGAAAGGAACCAGAATAAGAGAATAACAGAGTTGGAAGGGACCTTGGAGGTCTTCTAGTCCAGCCCCTTGCTCAGGCAGAAGACCCACACAAGAAGAGTTCTCCGCTCTACTTGTTGCAGAAGACCTTATGCCACCAGACTTGGAAATTCTAGACCTAGAAAAGCTAGAACTAGGCCGTCTTCGGTCCGATCTAAGTATAGTATATAAAATCATACATTGCAATGTCCTACCTGTCAATCAATACTTCAGCTTCAACCATAACAATACAAGAGCAAACAATAGATACAAACTCAAGGTAAACCGCACCAAACTCGATTGCAGGAAATACGATTTCAGCAATAACAGAGGGGTTAATGTCTGGAATACTCTACCCGACTCTGTGGTTTCTTCCCCAAACCCCAAAAACTTTAACCTTAGACTGTCTACTATTGACCTCACCCCTTTCCTAAGAAGCCTGTAGGGGGCGTGCATAAGCGCACCAATGTGCCTACCGTCCCTGTCCTATTGTTTCTTTTATTTTTCTTATATGTATCCATGTATTCATAACTATGTTTTTACTTATAGCTATTATCTTGTAAGCAATTGACAAACCAAATAAAATAAAAATAAATAAAACACACAAAGATGTTCAATTTTTCATGCAACTGATGTGTGTGTGTGTGTGTGTGTGTTTGTGTGTGTTAGGTGGCACATTTATATTGGCTATCTAAGCAGTTAGTTAGGTGGAGGATGACAGCTGTCAGTTGCAAAGCCAGCGACATGTGCCTTGGACTGGGGCAAGAAAGCAGCGTGTCTAGGAATTGCCACTGGCAATAGGGGAAGCCAGGTTCACCTAACGACCATGATTCACTGAAGGACTGCAGCGATTGGCTTAACCATGTGGCAAACACGGTCGTAATATGGGATGCAATTCACTTAGCAACTGTCTTGCTTAGCAACAGAAATTTTGGCCTTGATTGCGAGGACCTCAGGACGACCTGTGTTTTCCGATGATGTCATGGCAATCCGCGGTGGGATTCTGTGGGCGTAGCGTGGGTGGGCGTAGCTTGGTGGGCGTGGCAGGGGAAGGTTAGTACAAAGTCCCCATTCCCTCCCCACCCCACTAACTTGTCATCTGGTTGGGAGTTGGGGGGTGATTTCACCCCCACCCCAGATTTTGTTCTATCGTACTTTATTAATTGATTTGATTCTTTTTGTTCTTTTTGTATTGTTTTTTTATTTTTATTTTTTGTTTTAAATATGGTTTCACATTGTGTAAGCCGCCTCGAGTTGCCCTGCACAAATAGGCGGCAATCTAAATTAAATCAATCAATCAACAAACAAACCTGCTTTCCAGCTCCGTTCTCCTGTGCAGGGCAACCAAAGGAGACCCAGCCAATCAGCTGGGACTCAATGGGAGGCAGAGAAGAGATGGGGTTGGCAGGGGCAGTCAGAGGTGGGATTGGCCGGTTCTCTGAACTGATCAAAATTTCTGCTACCGGTTTTCCAGAACCGGTCCGAACCGGCTGAATTCACCGCCTCTGATGCCGGTGACGTGGGACTCAAATCATCTGCAGGGTTTCCATGTCCAGATAGGGGCTGTATAGCCTGGGAGCCCTTTGGACCCACAAGCATTGTAGGGAGGCCCTCTGCTAAGCATCAACCAGCCGGCTTCATCTGTATTTGAAGGGCTTTGAATGTGTTTCCTTCTGCCCAAAAAAGGATCCTCGGATCGGTTTATAATCTGGGATTGAACACTGGATTGGTTTGCATGTAGAGTTTCCTGAGAAATAGGCACAGCACTTAGACTTATATACCGATTCATAGTGCTTTACAGCCCTCTCTATGTGGTTTACAGGAGCTGAGTTGCCTTTTGCAGACGTTTCATGACCCAACTAGGGAACATCATCAGTGCTAGAAGTGAATGGGGTTTACAGGGAGGAGGAGGAGGAGGAGGAGGAGGAGAATTGTGGGGTCCTTGGTGCCCTCTGAGCTTGGCTGTTTCCTTGCAGATGTTTCATGACCCAACTAGGGAACATCATCAATGCTAGAAGAGAATGGGGATTTACACTGGTGATGTTCCTTAGTTTGGGTAATGAAATGTCTGCCAAAAAAATAAAAAAATAAAAAGCCAAGCTCAGAGAGCCCCAAGCCCCCCTCATTTCAGCTCTGAGCTACGGACATTCCCCTTCAGAGTGAGTTGGCTGGGTTTCCTCCACAAAGCCACTGAGGAGGGTTTCCAAGCCAGATTGGCTTGGCTGCAGACAACGTGGTCAGCCAAAGAGGGTTTTTGTACAGTCCCACACCCGCTATCTGTGTTTGTACAGGGCCACAGGGACCTCAAAGACAAAAAACCAAGTGAGAACAGGTAGCAGAGAAAAGGGTGGGGTGGGGGAGGGAATGCCAAACCAGCCCCCAGCCCCAATTCTTAATGAGCAGTTCCAGAATGTGGCACCCAACTAGCTGATGACCAAACCAGTTTTAGCTCTGTGCTAAACGCCATTTTGCATCTGTGTTTTTATTGTTTTATTACCATATTGTGAACCAATTAAGAGAGATGGGAGATGTAGAAAAGTTAATCAATCAATAAAAATAAATATGATGAGGGGTAGATAGATCAGATAGATGATAGACAGATATAGATGATAGATTGATAAGATGACAGATAGATGAGACAGACAAATCTATCAGATATAGACGGATAGATAAGATAAATGACATATAGATGACAGATACCCTGTTTCCTTGAAAATAAGACCCAACTGGAAAGTAATCCCTAGCATGATTTTCCAAGATGCTCCTAATAATAAGCCCCAGTTAAGATTGCCAGCCAGATGGATGCATTTGGAGCTGTATCTCCTCCAAAATAAGATTTAACTGAAAAATAAGCCCTAATGCGTCTTTTGGAGCAAAAATTAATATAAGACCCGGTCTTATTTTCGGGGAAACATGGTAGATCTATCAGATAGATGATAGATAGATAGATAGATAGATAGATAGATAGATAGATAGATAGATAGATAGATAGATAGATAGATAGATAGATAGATAGATATTGTAGACATGAAGATAGATAGATAGATAGATAGATAGATAGATAGATAGATAGATAGATAGATAGATAGACAGATATAAATGATAGATTGACAGATGATAGGTAGAGATACATGGAAGACACCGATGATAAAATAGATGATTGATAGATAGACAGAGAGACACAAATAAATCTGCTGTAGGAAGCTGGAACGGGGATCAAATAGGATCTGTTTCTGCTTTGCAATGGGCAGGCCATGGTTTCAGTCTCATGTAATTTTGTCTCAAAGAAATTTTTTTTAATGAAACCTACAATACAGGTAGTCCTTGACTTATAACAGTTCATTTAGCGACCACTCAAAGTCACAACGGCACTTGAAAAGATGATCTGGCACCGTTTTACGACCAATGCTGCATCCCCCTGGTCGTGGGATCAAAGTTCGACGCTTGGCAAATGACTCGCATTTATGATGGCCGCAGTGTCCTGGGGTCACGTCACCCCCCCCGGCGACCTTCTGACAAGCTTTACAACCGTACGACTGACTGAACAATGGGGGCGATTCACTTAACCACCGTGGCAAGGACGGTCGTAAAATGGAGCAAAAAATTCACTTCACAAATGTCCCGCTTGGCAAGAAAAATGCCGGGCTCCATTGTGGCGGTAAGCCAAGGAACCAACGTCAGAAATGGATGAAAGAAAACACGGCCATCAAATACCTGGGGGGGGTGTGTGTGCAAGGAAAAGCAGCTTTGGGACAGCGGTTGTTGAGCGAGTCAATCATGCGCCTCATTGAACGACTGCAACACGTAGTGGGCAGGCTCCATTATGGTCGCATGTCGAGGAGTACCTGTATTGGCCCATCTCCCATTGGTCTAAATGCTCTCAACGGGCCACCCAAAAGCTGGATTTCAACGTTTAGATCAGGGCTGTCCAACCTTGGGAACTGGTGGACTTCAACTCCCAGAATTCCCCCGTCAGTCTCTTCTTAAAAGCCTCCAGTGTTGGAGCGCCCACAGCTTCTGGTGGCAAGCAGTTCCACTGGTTGATTGTCCTCACCATTAGGAAGTTTCTCCTCCTTATTTCCAGGTTGAATCTCTCCTGGATCAGTTTCCATCCATTATTCCTTGTCTGGCCTTCAAAGGTGCTTTCGGAGAATCGCTTGACCCCCCCCCCCTTCCTCATCTCTGTCGCAGCCTCTCAAATATTGGAAGACGTCTATCCTGTCTTCCCTAATCCTGCTCTTCATCAGACTAGATATACCCAATTTAATTCAGTTCAGAATAGAGCTGGAAGGGACCTTGGAGGTCTTCTAGTCCAGCCCCCTGGCTCAAGCAGGAGACCCTATAATAGTGATGCCGAACCTTTTCGTTGTGGTGTGCCGAAAGCATGTGTGTGTTATAGAGGCATGCACGTGTGCCGGCACCCACAATGCAATGTGCTCTCTCCCCCGCACATGTGTGCGCAACACCCCCGCACCTCCTTACCTGCACTGCGCAGGCACCTGCGCCTCCCAGCTGATTTTGGGCCTGTTTTGAGGCCTTTTTCGCCCTCCTGGAGGCTTGAGGGAAGCCTCTGCAGCCTTGGGAGGCTGAAAAACGGGCCTGCCGGAAATACCGGAAGTGCTCGTTTTCAGCTTCCGGAGGGCCTCTGGAGCCCGGGGGAGGCCATTTTCGCCCTCCCAGGAGTTCGAGGAAAGCCTCTGGGAGGCCAAAAACAGCCCAAAAATCAGCTGGCCTGCATGTGCAGCGTAGGTAAGTTTGCACACGGGCCCTAGGTTCGCTATCACAGCCCTACACCATTTCAGACAAGTGACTGTCCAGATTCCTCTTAAAAACCTCCAGTGGATATGAAGCATCCACAACTTCTGGTGGCAAGCTGTTCCACTGGTTAATTGTCCTCACTGTTAAGAAGTTCCTCCTTACTTCCAGGTTGCTTCTCCCCTTGATCAGTTTCCACCCATTGCTTCTTGTCCTGCCTTCAGGGGTTTTGGAGAATAGCTCGACCATCTCTCCTTTGTAGTAGCTCCTTAAATCTCGGAAGACTACTATCATGTCCTTCGCTTCGTTACTAGAGATACCTCCTTTCCTGCCACCGTTCTTCTTCTATTTTCTCCTCCAGGTCTTTCATCTTTAGTTGCTCCTCTCTGCACTCTTTCCAGAGTCTCAGTATCTTTTTTTATATCGTGGCGACCAAAACTGGATGCCGGATTCCAAGTGTGGCCTTTCTAAAGCATCATAAAGTGGTCTTAACACTCAAACGTGATCTTGATTCTATGCCTCGATTGACTCCCTCTTCTTTGGGGCAGCCCCTCAGATGCTATCCTGTCACCCCAAATCCTTCATTTCACTAGACTAGCCAGGCCCAGTTCTTCCTCCAGTCCCTTAATCATCTTCGGGGTTTCTTCTCTTCCCTTCTGGCGCTTTGGAGAATAAATTGACTCCCTTTCTTCTTTGGGGCAGCTCATTCTATGTTGTATCTATATTATTTTAGGGATATTTCTCTTTTTCTTCTTTTAAGTAGAGCAGAGATTTTGTCCCTAAGTTGCTCTTTTTTCCAAAAGGACCTGGACTTTCTTGGAGGGGTTTTCCTCCTTCGTCTTTGAAGACATTTCTCTTCTCCCTTAAGAAGCTCCTTCAGAATCGAAGAAGCTGGTTGGTTGAGAAGGGAAACATTTTCCAAGAAAACATCAAGAAAGTCCATTTGCCTTTTGGGGGGGGGAGGGAACCTTTATAATGGGTGGACTTCAACTCCCAAAATCTGGACCATCTTGGGAATTGAAGTCCACCCATTTTAACTGGCAGGGAATTCTGGGAGTTGAAGTCCACAGGTCTCTGAAGTTGCCAAAGTTGAATATATTCTTCCTTTAGATTCTGAAAACTTATTATTGCTTCGTCTCCGGGGTCCCTTCGGCTCCAGGAGGGGGGGAAAAAAGGAGGCAAGGAAGCGGCTTCTTGCCCACCGAATGACACCCGCTTTATTCAAAAATATATTTATGAGACATTTCAGAATATACCGCAGCTAAAAGGACAGCCTGTCCCTCTAAATCTCTAAATCGATTCATGTACAGGTTTAAGAAAATGCCTCATGGGGGGGGGACGGATCAGATCGGAGCCCAAAGACCACACACAGTGCAGGGGTTGTGAGGGGGGGAAGGGGTCTTCGTCACAGGTCCCGCTCGACCAACTTGGAAACAAGGTGGATTTCAATGCCTGGGAAACCAAGGATGGAACCGTCTGGGGTGGTTGGAAGTGGGAATGCTGTGATTCAGACGTGCTCGGTTGAACACCCGTGTGCACAAAGGGGGGCTCTTCACTGCTGTGGGGGGTCTACGAAGGGGATCAGCCCCACTTGCTTCCAGACTCGAAAGACCACTGGAAGTTGTGCCTTCTCCACCTGGGACTGCCAGGCGTTCGGGGCCACGTCTGCCAAACTGGGCTGAGCTGACGTAGAATGTGGGGACTCGCGCCCAAACCAGCCACCCGAGAAAGGAATATTTTTTTGGGGGAATCTGGGCACCAAGCAGAAAGCTCAACCCTTCCATGTAAAGAGAGCAAAGGGTTTCGATCTCCTAAAGCAGTGATCCCCAACCTTTTTATGCCGCGCCCGGTACCGGCATCAGCTGGGCGTCACCATCTTTTTGATGAAAAGTGCTTTTTCATCAAAAAGATGGCGGCGCCAGCAAACCAGCTGCCCGGTAGGACTTGTTCCGCGGACCGGTACCGGTCCGCGGACCGGTGGTTGGGGACCCCTGTCCTAAAGCAAGGGTTGATCTCCAACCTGGGCCACCCTGAGGACCGGTGAACTTCCAACTCCCAGAATTCCCCAGCCAGCCGTGCCTAGTTTTTTTTTGTTTTTTTCCGGCCACTCCCAAGAGCGGAGAGATCGCAGAAGAGGAAAGGATGGCAAGAGAGTAAGCAGGCCGCAAGGGGCCCAGGCATGAGAAGCGATGCATGAGTGCCGGGGAATATTGGGAGTTGAAGTCCACGAGTCTTTTAAAGTTTGGAGACCCCCCAATCTGTAGAGCAGGGGAGATGCTTCACTGAAGCCCGTCGATGTGAACCTGACGCACTTACCCCAGTTTCATGCCGTGGAAGGAGAGAGCTGTGAAAGTGAGGGAGGGGGAACAGGAGGGGCTTTTGCTGACACACACACGCACGCACACACATAGGAGTCCCAGGGCTGAAAGCAGGGGAAGGGGCCACTCGAGCTGATCTGGGGGAAGGGGGCAGGTAGGTGATCCAGGGGTCCCAGGGAAGAGGGGAAGAAAGCCCCCGGGGCAGATCCGTCAAGCAGCTACCTCTGCCATTCCTGACTCACAGGTTTCATCCCCAACCCCCAAATCGCCACTGACCCACCCCTCAAAACAATCCAGTTTGGGGGTTGGTTGGTTTGGTTGGGTGTGTGTTTTTTTTTTTTTTGTCAAATACAGGAAAATAAAAAATAAAAATTAAAACCAACACGGAACTCAAAAGAAAAATAATAATAAAAAAAAATCTTCGAAGCCTCTGGGCGACTGGCCGGAAAGTGGCCAGAATTTCCCCCGGAAAGGACGCCGTCAGCCCCGCCTCTTTCCCCCAAAACAAGAGGCGGTGCCTTTGGTGCCCGCCTTCCTCCCCCTCGGTCACCCAACTGGGCCACAGCCCCGGGTGGAGGTGGGCGCACGCGGCGGGATCGCTGCCCGGCCCTTCCGGGCTGACGCTGCCTGCGAGGATCCCTCATCCTGGAACCGGTGCTGGGGCAGGTGGGCAGGCCAGGCAGACCCTTCTCACTCCCCCCCTTTCCCTCCCACCCCCCCGTTTTGTGTCCTAGTCAGTAGAGAAAAGGTCCCCGGCCGAGGGGAGAGGCGCCAGCCCGCCTGTGACGTTGGGCAGCAGCGACAGGTCTGGCAGGCTTTGGATGTGAGACTTCAGCTCCTTGCGCACCTGGGTGACCCGGGCCAGTTTCTGCTTGTACTCCTGCAAGGGGGGAGAGGGGGGGGGGAGAAAAGAGGATATGCATGCATTTACTTATTTATTTTGTCACATTTCTGAACTTTGTGTTCTGACCAAGGATTATGGAGACACTAACAGACCCAAACCCTTTGTTCTTTATTTCAACAGACATTCACAGCCTGTAATGAGTCCCAAAATAGTTTGTAAAAAGTCCCGTGGAAGTCTGGCAAAGTCATTCGGGATATAAGGCTGATCAGCACCCACCTTTATCTCCCCTGAAATACTGCCAACGACTAAATTTCCAATTAGTTATACGAGGCCAAATGGTGCACAAATTCAACACGGAGCTTCAGGTTTCAAACCGACCAGTACGAACAAAGTTGCTTCCTGCAAAGGCTCCTGTCCCTTTGCTGCTCCTTTGTGTCTTATGGGAGGGGCAATCACCTCCAAGCCTTCCTCCCGAGTCGCCCCTTTTGTCTCAGCTGCTCTTGCCGCCTGGCAGCTCTGAGCACACATGTGCTGGGAACAGGCTCCCCTTGTTCCTCTGCCTCGCTGCTGCCAGATTCTGGAGGCTCTGGAGTCAGCACGTAACTCCCAGCATGTCCCCACAGGCTGTCGGCGGAGCACAACACTTTGGTGGAAGTTCTGAACTGCCCATCTCCCTCAAAAAAGGGACCAGAGATGGGATTCAAAAATCCCAGCAACCGGTTCCCTACCCAGTTGCTGGGTGGGCGTGGCCATGGTGGGAATGGCCTACCAGTACCTCCGGCTTGGCCGTTTTTTGCCTTCCCCAGAGTCTGGAGGCTTCCCTCGGGCCTCTGGGAGGGCAAAAATAGCCTCCCCCGGGCTCCGGAGGCCAGGGAGCTCTGATCTGTGCTCTTAGCACAGCTGTGGGGATGCAAGAGGAGAGATGGGACAGCCGCAAAAGATGTACACGAGCAATCCCTCCAGAAGAGAGAGAAACAGAGGAGAGAGAAGGAAGGAAGGAAGGAAGGAAGGAAGGGAAGGAAGGAAGGAAGGAAGGAAGGAAGGAAGGAAGGAAGGAAGGAAGGAAAGAAAGAAAGAAAGAAAGAAAGAAAGAAAGAAAGAAAGATGTATGGGAGAGAAGGAAGGAAGGAAATAAGAAAGAAAGAGAAGAAATGGAAGGAAAGGAAGAAGAAAGAAAGAAAGAAAGAAAGAAGAAAGAAAGAAAGAAAGAAAGAAAGAAAGAAAGAAAGAAAGAAAGAAAGAAAGAAAGAAAGAAAGAAAGAAAGAAAGAAAGAGTAAGGGAGAGAGTAAGGAAGGAAGACAGGAAGGAAGGAAGACTGGAAGGAAGGAAGGAAAAGAAAAAAGAGGGAGAGAGCAAGGGAGAGGAAGGAAGGAAGATGGATGGCAGAAGGAAGGAAAATAAAGAAAGGAAGAGGGAGGGAGGAAAAAAGAAAGGAAGAGAAGACAAGAGGGAGGGAGGAAGCAAGTGAGAGAGGAAGGAAGATAGATGGCTGAAGGAAGAAAAACAAAGGAAGAAAAAATGAAAGGAAGGAAGGAAAAGAAAGAAAGAAAGAATGAAAGAAAGAAAGGATCATTTGTTTTAAATTTAGCAACAGATGTTTAGGAGAGAGGGGGGATGGGGGGGGGGGGTTGGCAAGTGGTGGGGGGGGGGGGGGGGGGGGGGGGGGGGGGGGGGGGGGGGGGGGGGGGGGGGGGGGGTGTGTTGGGGTTGGTGTTGGGGGGGGGAGGGGGGGGGGGTTAAAGGGGGGGGGGGGGGGGGGGGGGGGGGGGGGGGGGGGGGGGGGGGGGGGGGGGGGGGGGGGGGGGGGGGGGGGGGGGGGGGGGCAAAGCAATGAATAACTAATAAAGTAGGGTGATATAAAGTGGTTGCTTTTGTGAAATAAATGTCTCTAAGAAGCATTTATCCCTCAGACACATACACACACACACACAGGCTTCCTGTGGGCTAAAATGCAGGTCTATTAATGGCAGCTCTGGAGCTATTTCTAGCCCTTGTGGCCGAAGGAGCCCCCAAGTCATCTGCCCGGTTCTATTTTGGCTGTGGCAGGGAGTCAGGGAGGCGGCAAAGGCAGGGAAGGCAACGCCAGCGGTTCAGAGCCAATGTTTCCCAACACACACACACACACACACACACACACACACACACTCGCCAGCCCTTTCTGCACGTCTGTCCCAAAGGCCCTGGACTTGGCGTGAGGCCAGTGGGCAGAAAATAGCAGGAATGAGTTAAGAGTCGAAGCGGGACTTTTATTTGGGATGGAGGAACCTCTCCGGAGATTCTCCATCAGCCGGGACACGGGTGTCCCAAAGGTGCCTTTTATTTATTTTTATTTATTTTACTGCAAAAGGCAACTGGATTTTGTTTTTGTTGGGTTTTTTTTTCTTGGAAAACGAGAAGCTTCAGAACTGAAGAAGCTTTTTGGATGAGAAGTGAAACCTCTTCAGTCTGAAGAAAACTGAGTTGCCTTTTTTTGGGGGGGGGAATGCCCCCCCCCCCCATTCTCTGAACATCCTGGTGGTGGGAGAAAAGGATGATGCAGCTGAGATGACACAAGGTTCGCTATCTGAAATGGGCTTTCTAGACATCACCCATGTCCCATAGCCAAGATGGAGGCTGCCCTGAAAGAGGGAGGGGAGAAAAGAAAGGAGGCAGAGAGGAAGGAAGGAAGGAAGGGAGGGAGGGAGGAAGGAAGGGAGGGAGGAAGGAAGGAAGGAAGGAAGGAAGGAAGGGAGGGAGGGAGGAAGGAAGGGAGAGAGAGGTGAAGGAAGAGGGAAAAGTAACAGATAATCAGAGTTGGAAGGGACCTTGTAGGTCATCTAGTCCAACCCCCTGGCCAAGCGGGAGACCCTACACCATTCCTGACAGATGGCAGTCCAGTCTCTTCTTGAAAGCCTCAAACGATGAACTTCCGAAGGCAACTTCTGTTCCATCGGTTGACTGTTCTCACTGTCAGAAAATTCCTCTTTATTTCCAGGTTGAATCTCCCCTGGATCAGTTTCCATCCATTCTTCCTTGTCTGGCCTTCAGGTGCCTTGGAGAATAGCTTGACCCGCCTTCCTCCTCTCTGGGGCAGCCCCTCAAATATTGGAAGGCTGCTCTCCTGTCTCCCCTGGTCCTTCTCTCTTCCCTAGACTAGCCAGGCCCAGTTCCTTCTTTATATATTTTAGTCTCCAATCCCCTAATCATCCTGGTTGCTCCCTTCCTGAAGGAAGGGAGAGATTCACCCTGGAAATAAGGAGAAACTCTCTGACAGGGAGAGCAATCCACCCATGGAACAGAAGTTGCCTTCAGAAGCTGTGGGAGCTTCATCCTTGGAGGCTTTCAAGAAGAGACGGGGCTCCCGTCTGTCAGAAATGGTGCAGTCTGCTTGGGCGAGGGGGTTGGACTAGATGACCTAGAAGGTCCCTTCCAACTCTGCTACTCTGTTCATTTGTAGCAGCCCTGTGCTCTCATCTCATGTCAATATGCAAAATTCCCCAATTCCATTAAAACGCAGAGATCATTGGAAACCCTCCTAATGGCACCGGTCCACCGATGGATTCCACCCCTGACTCCGCTGGAATAGTTGATCTCCATCCACAAGAGATTTTAAAATCCCCTTAAAAGGAAGCGACTCCAAGCGAAGATGCAGCCGGATTCAGAAATTGACTTGGGCTCGTAAAGGCCCCACGGAGCATCCGACAAACACCAGAAAGGCAGTGTGACCCTGGGGCTCAGGTCCAGCATTAACTGGCGAGGAGGGAATTTCAGCTTTTTAAAGAGTTTACATAAAAACAACAAAATGAAATTTCACAGCAGTAGCAATAGCCCGTAGGCTTGTATGCTGCTGCTTCAACGGGGCTTTCCGGCTCTGCCTAAGCAGTTTTACAGAGCCAGCCTCTGGCCCCCAACAGTCTGGCTCCTCATTTTACCCACCTCAGAAGGAAGGAAGGCTGAGTGATCTTTAGAAGGAAGGAAGGAAGGGGAAAGAAGGAGGGAGGGAGGGAGGGAGGGAGGGAGAAGGAGGAATAGTGCTAGTCCTTTGACTTACATACAACTTTACAGTGCTTTCCAGCCCTCTCTAAGCGGTTTATAGAGCCAGCCTCTGGCCCCCAACAGTCTGGCTCCTCATTTTACCCACCTCAGAAGGAAGGAAGGCTGAGTCGATCTTTAGAAGGAAGGAAGGAAGGAAGGAAGGAAGGGAGGGAGGGAGGGAGGGAGGAAGGAAGGAGAGGGAAGGAAGGAGAGGAAGGAAGGAAGAAGGGAGGGAGGGAGGAAGGAGGAAGAGGAAGGAAGGAAGGTAGAGAGAGAAGGAGGGAGGGAGGGAGGGAGGAAGAGGGAAGGGAGGGAGAGAGGGAGAGGAAGGAAGGAAGGAAGGTAGAGAGAGAGGGAGGGAGGGAGGGAGGAAGAGGGAAGGGAGGGAGAGAGGGAGAGAGGAAGGAAGGAAGGTAGGAGAGAGAGGGAGGGAGGGAGGGAGAGGAAAGGAAGGAGAGGAAGGAAGGAAGAAGGAAGGGAGGGAGGGAGGGAGGGAGGAAGAGGGAAGGGAGGGAGAGAGGAAGGAAGGAAGGTAGTGAGAGAGAGGGAGGGAGGGAGGGAGGGAAGGAGGGAGGGAGGAAGAAAAAGGAAGGAAGGGAGGGAGGGAGGGAGAGGAAAGGAAGGAAGAGGAAGGAAGAAGGAAGGAAGAGAGGGAGGGAGGGAGGAAGAGGGAAGGGAGAAAGGGAGGAGGGAGGGGAGGGAGGAGGAAGGAAGGAAGGTAAAGAGATAGGAAGGGAGGGAGGGAGAGGGAAGGAGAGGAAGGAAGGAAGAAAGAAGGAAGGGAGGGAGGGAGGAAGAGGGAAGGGAGAAAGGAGAGGGAGGGAGGGAGGGAGGAAGGAAGGTAAAGAGATAGGAAGGGAGGGAGGGAGAGGAAAGGAGAGGAAGGAAGGAAGAAAGAAGGAAGGGAGGGAGGGAGGGAGGGAGGAAGATGGAAGGGAATAAGGGAGGGAGGGAGAAAAGAAGGAAGATAGAGAGAGAGAGAGAGAGGAAGGGAGGGAGGGAGAGGAAAGGAAGGAGAGGAAGGAAGGAAGAAGGAAACAGGGAGGGAGGGAGGAAACAGGAGAGGCAGGAGGGAAGCAATAGCACTTGGACTGATATACCACTTCACAGAGCTTTACAGTCCTCTCTTAAGCATCTAAATTTTGATCATGTGACCATGGGGAAATGCTGCAACGGTCGTTAAGTGGGAAAAGCAGTCCTAAGCCCCTTGTTTCAGTGCCACTGTAATATTGGGTGGTCACTAAACGAACTGTTGTATGTCAAGGACTACCTGGGCTCAACTGAGCCCAGAACTCTGGTCTTTAGCTTACAGCCGTCGTCAAGCAGCCAGAGTCCTTGACTTGCAACATTGCTCTCTCCAAAGGGAGTCCAGAATTTCCGTCGTTTGAGTTGGCCCTGCGGCCGTGAGGCAGAGCCTGGGCCGCCTGGGGGGCTGGGAGAGACCCTGAGTGGCTGGATGAATGGGGGTTTTAAGTCGAAGGAGTATCCTCCACGTAACTGCCTATGGTTGGGGGGGTCTCCCATTTCCCTTGATCTGATCGCAACAGGAGAGAGTGGAACCTTCCGCTTTCGTTTTTCCAGCAGGTCCTTTTGAACCTTCCCAGAAATAATGCCTGACCCTCTAGGCTTGTGTTGACACACGTTGCCTTTCTAGGCCCCCTTTTGGGACAGCCCCCCCCCCCAAGTGACCCACCCAGCCGGGAGCGAGTTCAAGCGTGACTCACGCCTGGGAGAAGCTGTCCCAGTCGGAGGGGCTCAAGGGTTCAGGGCCATTTGGGGCCTCCTGGGATGAATCCATGCGGGAATGTTTATGGGAAGAATTGCAGATTTGCAGTCGGCGTGGGCCAAGGAACGGCCAAGTCAGCAGCAACCTCTACATTTTGAATTTTAACAATTAAATCGCCAGCCCTGCTCCCAGAAAGAGGAGAATTAACGACACGTATTTCCCCGAAAATAAGACCTAGCCACGTTTTCTTTTAGGCTCCAAAATAAGCAGTAGGGCTTATTTTTGGGGGAGGGGGTGGGGAGACATGATTTCAGGGTGATCATCCCGGCTGGGCCCCCTGGTAATGGATAACCAGAGTTGGAAGGGACCTTGTAGGTCATCTAGTCCAACCCCCTGCCAAGCAGGAGACCCTACACCATTTCTGACAAGATGGCAATCCAATCTCTTCTTGAAGGTCTCCAACGATGCGCCCACAGGAGATGGCAAGTGTGTGGGGACGGATGGTATCTGGCAGTAGCTGCAGCCCGCCCATCCTGACACACCGCCCAGGCTGCAGGCCAGCCGAGGGACACGAAGATGAGGCGGCCGCCCGCCATCCAGCCCACCACCGCTCAGCTTTCCCGCGGTCCATGCAGCATGTCCGGATCGCCTCCCTCCCGTGCAGGTTCTGCCTCAGTCTTCTGCCGGTGTCACCGATGTGAGCCTCCCGTGGCTGGCCACCGCTCCACCCCACCACCGTTCAGCTTTCCGGCAGCACATCCGGATCACCTGCTTCCCCGCCTGCTGCTTGCACAGGTAATCAACTCACCTGTGCTGTGCTGGCTTGCGGTTACTGCCAGATACTGTCAGCCCGTGCACCCTTGCAACCTCCTTTGCTGGCCCTGCCCTCTTCACCCCCCCATTCACTAGGGTTTATTTTGGGGGTAGGGCTTATATTAGGCACAGATTTTTTTTTAAAAAACCAGGCTGGGGCTTATTTTCACAGTAGGACCAGAGGTGGTGAATTCAGTCGGTTGTGGCCAGTTCTGGAGAACCAGTAGCGGAAATTTTGAGTAGTTCGGAGAACCGGCCAATCCCACCTCTGACTGGAGATTTTACAGTATCTTTCCCCTGCCACGCCCACCAAGCCATGCCCACCGAACCGGTAGTAAAAAAATTGGAATCCCACCACTGGGCATATTTTTAGGGAAACACAGTATTTTAATCCCTGAAGAATTCATGGGGACCATTTCAAACGAAGGCAACGGACGGGAGAAAAAGAGCTAGCAGTCCAACCGAGTTGGTCCCTTTCGAGTCTTATTTATCCTTTTTAAATTCTGGTCAGATGATGGACACCCGTTTCTCCCAAGCATGTTTAAACTCAGTTACTGATAAGTGAGCCACTATCTCTGCTGGCAGTTGGCTCCAAGCTGCCTCTTTCCCCGAAGTCCTGTTTTCTAAGATTTGGGACGATCACAAAGATATCTAGATGTTTCCCTTATTTGGTCAGGTATTAAGCGCTCTGACAAAATTAGCGTTGGGTCTGTTAATGTTTGCTGTACACTCACCGCACAACAGATGTTTCTGGTGCAGGTACAGGCGGTCCTCGACTTACGGCCACAATTTTGCCCAAATTTTCTGCCATTAAGTGAGACATTTGTTCAGTGAGCTTTGTCCCTTTTCATGCCCTTCCTTGCTGCAGTTGTTCAGTGAACCACGGCAGTTGATAAATCAATAACCTGGTGGTTAAGTGGATGTGGCTTCCAGTTGAAGCCACACCCGGTCGCAAAAGGGGTCACATCACCCTGGGAGACAGCGACCGTCATAAATAGGAGTTGGTTGCCAAGAGTCTGAATTTTGATCCTGGGACCTAGGAGATGCTGCAACGGTCGTAACTTTGAAAAATGGTCATAAGTCGCATTTTTCAGGGCCATTGTAACTTTGAACTAAATGAACTGTTGTAAGTTGAGAACTACCTGTAGTCCTCGGATTACAGCCATTTTTCTGTAAGTTACGACAGTCTTGAGAAAAGTGACTTATGACAGATTCTTACACAGAGGACGCTGGCGGCATTTTGAGAGGGATCTCGGAGTCTGAGTGGACAACCAGCTAAATAGGAGCCAGCCGTGTGCAGCAGCAGCCAAAAAAGCCAATGCAATCCTAAGTTGCATTAACAGAGAGATACAATTGAGATCCAGGGAGGTACTAATACCACTCTTTAAAGCCTTAGTAAGGCCACACCTAGAGTCCTGCATCCAGTTTTGGTCACCACAATATAAAAAAGATGCTGAGACACTAGAAAAAGTACAGAGAAGAGCAACCAGGATGATGAGGGGGCTGGAGACTAAAACATACGAAGAACGGTTACAGGAACTGGGCCTGGCTAGTCTGGTGAAGAGAAGGACCAGGGGAGACAGGAGAGCAGCCTTCCGATAGTTGAGGGGCTGCCCCAGAGAGGAGGGAAGGGGTCCAGCTATTCTCCAAGGCACCTCAAGGCCAGAGAAGGAACAATGGATGGAAACTGAACAAGGAGAGATTCAGCCTGGAAATAAGGAGAAACTTTCTGACAGGGAGAACAATCAACCCACGGAACAGAAGTTGCCCTCGGAAGTTGTGGGAGCTTCATTCCTGGAGGCTTTCAAGAAGAGACTTCCTTCAAGAAAAGAGAGAGAGAGAGAGGCATAAAGAGAAAAAGAGAGAGAGTGTCTGTGAAAGAGAAAGGGAGGAGAGAGAGAAAGAATGAGGGTGAGAGAGAGATAAAGAGATGGGGAGAAAGAGAAAGAGAGAGAGAGACAGAGAGAGAGACAGAGAGAGAGAGAGAGACGGAGAGAGAGAGAGAGAGAGAGACAGAGAGAGAGAGAGAGAGAGAGAGAAAGGGAGGAGAGAGAAAGAGAGAGAGAGAGAGAGAGAGAGAGAGAGAGAGAGAGAGAGAAAGAATGAGAGGGTGAGAGAGAGATAAAGAGATGGGGAGAGAGAGAGACAGAGAGAGAGAGGGAGAGAGAGAGAGATTTTTCCGGGGCTGCCGGGGCTCCTAATAAAGGATTCACTGATTTAACTACAGAGGGTTTGTCGTGTTTGGGGAGCTGGGTCAGAGCAGCCATTGCTCACCTCTAACTTCTTCTCCTTCTCCGTCAGCACGTCCTTCTGGGTCTGTGTGTATTCGATCAACATGCGTGCCAGCTGGCGCCGGTCTTCCAGTTCCGCGGCTAGCCGCCCGTTGTACTCCGCCAGCAGCAAACACGCCTCGTCCACCGTCTTCGACAGGCGCTCTGCCGCCTCTTTGTCTGCGCACAGAAGCAGTGAGCGCGTTAGAGAGAGGCCACACGACACCTTTTGCGTTGCTGACAGGCAGCAGCCGTCCTTCTGGACACACCAGCCACCCCACAGCACAGGCAGTCCTCAACTTACGAGAGCCCCAAATTTAGGTTGCTAAGCGTTGGTTAAGTTTTGCCCTGTTTCCTAATGGGATTTTTTCAGGCTGGAAATTGCGAAGAAAATGTGATCGATTGCAATGACAGGATGGAGGGACACCACAACCAGTCGTAAATGGGAGCCAATTGCCAAGGGTGCAAACTGAAGGCTGTGGCTTCTTCAAGGGCCCCTGTCATTCCAAACTGTCAATAAGCAAATGGCGGTGAAGTTGAGGACGACTTATACCAGGGGTGGGGAATTCTGCCCCTTTTATGACTTGTGGACTTCAACTCCCAGGATTCCTGAGCCAGGAATTCTGGGAGTTGAAGTCCACAAGTCTTAAAGGGGCCGTGGTTCTCCACCTGGGTCAGCTTTGGAAGCCATATTGAGACCCGATGCTCCCATGCTGCCACAATTGAGCCTGGGAAAGTGGGGGGGGGGATTCATTGGATTATATCTAATTCTTTTTCTGATTCAAGGTCAGGTCGTGTTGCACATAAGTGAGAGGAAGTCTTAACTTGGAATGGATGGTGATTGGGCCGTGTGGTGCCATGACGGGTGTAGGGGATGGATTTTGTAGTTTTCGCTTATTGTAAGGAAGCCCAGAACTTTCAAATTTGGGATTTCCCAGATGGGCTAGTTTACTATCCAAATAAAAGGAACTTTTGAGAAGATGTTTCATTTTACAAAGGCCCAAGGCTCTATAAAGCATAAGGCTAGCTGTGAAGATTATGGACTTAGAATGTAAGGTTGTATATATTATCTTACCCAAAAGGGGAGAATGTTAGGAATAAAAGTCACCTAACAGGTATTTGGGTTAGAAATATATAAACCAGGATAAACATCTTAGTACTATACCTTTAAGGGAATGCAAGAGCATGCAATTGGGTGTGGTTACTCAAACGGCCATAAGATGGAGCCAGAAACCTGGGTTGTTTAGTCTGAGTCTCAGAAGAGAGTGTGAGTGTATCTCTGTTTCCTTCTGTTGGAAAATATTGCCGTTGCTCCATTTCTTCTAATTGACTGATATTGCTGGATTTAATGTAAGTCTGATACTGAACTGTTTTTGACACTGGAATTTGATATTTGGATTATCCCTGGATGAAAACTGACTGATTTTACCTGTGAATGACTTTTGGATTGCTTATTTTGGACTTTGCTTAAACCTTTCTGGAAGTAAAAACCTACATTTACTGTACAGTATATCTGTGTGCTGTGTGTGTATTATTCCAACACTTCTCTCAAATACGTCTCCCTGTATGCGCTCATTCTCTTAACGGGGAATTACCTCAACAAAATGGAGGTTTGCTGGAACGCTGGCACTCTGACATATCCCATTCGCTTTCCCACTGAAACTCTTACGCACCCAGAACCCTCCCAGGTTTAACTTCGGTTTTTCTCAGCCAACCTAAGAGCAGAGGCTCACCGGTGATCTTCTCCAGCAGGGAGACATCCTGAACCTCCTGGGGAAGAGAAGCGATCTTCTGCCGCACGGTGGCATCGCCCGAGGCCGCATTCTCCAAGTCCTGCAGGGCTTTGATCAAGTCCTCCGCCTGCCCGGGTGAGACAGAAACAAGATGCCCGCTGCGGCTTCGCCAGAGGACACCCCACCGCTCTACTTTGGGCGCCTCTCCCCCAAAGCTCTCCTGCACCACTACCCACCCACCTGTGCCCACGAGCGGGGCGCTCGCTGTCAAAGAGGAACAAAGGTGCCCTGGACACAGACGGTCAACTGTTTGGCTGGAGTCGCCCGGAGTCCCCTAAGCTGCCAGTGCAGGTAATAGAATAACTGAGCAATAAAGGTGGAAGGGACTTTAGAGGTCTACTAGTCCAACACCTTGCTCAGACCCTAGACCAGACGTCTCCAAAGTTGACAGCTTTAAGAATTGTGGACTTCCGACTTCTGGTTTGCAGGGCTTCGGCGGCAGGCAGGAATCCGCGATAGTGCGCGGTTTCTGCCTGGGCTCGCCGCTGGAGCACCCCGAGCCAGCTGGCTTCGGGGCTAAGCCACCCCGTAGAGGTGGTGAAGAGGGGGGAGATCGCCAGCAGGGTCGAGGAGAGCCGCATCTCTCCCCCTCAGCTGGTCAAACTCCCTTTCCCGAAGGCGGTAGGAGCGGTGGTCAGAAATGTTTTTTTTCTTCTTCTTCTCTCTCCTTCCTCACATTGACAACGAAGAGAGCTGAATAAGAAATCGGAAAAATCCGCTTTGGCACCAATAGGTAATTAAGCTGAAAATATAATTAAATGCCAAAGGGACAATAAAGATTTCTGGACACTAAAAAATCCTTTTTCTATAAGCAGGAAGGGAGAGGAAAAGAATAAAGGTAGGATCTGGAAGGAGGAGACTGCCTGGATTTCAAAAGAATCTAAAGTTAAACCTCAATAAGACTTCTAAAAGATACATTTTAACTGGAATTTTGTAACTAAATAGTAACCCCAGGAAGAGAAAGTGAAAAAAGAAGAAATTGTAAAAAGAAACAGCTTGTGTGTATTTGGATTGTTTGGTGACTTTTGGATTTTTGGATATTATATTTGAATGACTAAAAACAATTGGGTGGTTGTTTAAAAAATTCTACAATGGCATCACTTCTGGATGAACCGAAAATGGAATTTAAAAAATACAAAGAAGAGACACAAGAAGGGAAGGGCTCCTTTGGCTCCATTTTTCAATTCTTAGAAATGGCGATCTCCAACTACGAGAAACAACAAGAAAAGACTGCGCAACAAGAAGATTGGGACAAAGAAGAAGCCATCTTTAATGAACAAGTAACTCTATCTGGGGAAGAAAGGGAAAAGGGGGGAAAGAGAATGGAGAATTTAAGACTTAAAAAAACAGCCAAAAAAGGGAAAAATAATTTGAAAAGTGGATATAATGTTGGAAAGCAACAGAAAAGGGGAATACAGAAGAGGGAAATGGAGGTGGAGAGACAGGGGGTAAAAAGGGGAGAGAGAAGAAGAAAGGGAAGAAGGAAAGGAAGAGAAGTTACAAAGGTTTGGAGCAAGATGTAAAGAAACAGGGCCTATTCAGAGATAATGAGTGAAAATCTAACTGAAAAAGGTATTCTGTGAAGGTACATAAGATGGTATTGTTATATTTGTAATAGAAATAATGTTAGAAAATTGGAAACAACATATGATTTAAAAGAGGGATAAAATAGTCAGTGTAATTTAGTGAAACTTTTGTGAACAAAATAAATGAAATAAAATAAATGAGAGAATTGAATTAGGAAGGAATGGGAACATTTTAATTACTTAATGTTTTATAAAATATAAGTGAAGTGGGGGGGGGAATTAACTATGGAAAGTTTATAAGTGTTCCCATAGAAGTATGATATTTATCTGAAAAATAATGTGTAAAATGTTAAGATTTAAATGAATATTAATATTAATGATAGAATTGAATTGGAATGGATTGTTGTTTTAATTATAGTATACATTTATAATTTTTTCTTTTTTCAAAATACAGTGTGTAGTTTTAGAATGTACCAAGCAGAATCCTAATGGAAGTTATGTATTATATTAAGTGTTATAATTTTAGGGGAAAGATATAAAGGCGTCATACTCCAATCAGTGATTACAGGAGAAATTTTGTTTAATGAGAAAAGATAGTAGACAGTTGAAACAGGACAGACAAAGAATATAAGTACAATGATTTGTAATGAGATGAAATAAATAAAATAAAATAAAGAAAGTTAAAAGAGGGGAGAAGTTATATAGAAAATGTAGAATAGTAATAAGATATGGAATGGAATATAAAAATGAGCATGAACTTGAATTTGTGTCCGTACGAAGAGATGTAACCCGGGATTATGCTGCTTTCAAAAAAGATGCTCTATGTTTTTATGTTTTATATTTTGTTTGTTTATGTTTGTTTTTAAAAATCAATAAAATTTTCAAAAAAAAAAAAGAATTGTGGACTTCCTTTCCTTCCTTTTTCTTTCCTCTTTCTTTCTTTTCCTTCCTTCCTCTCTCTCTCTTTCTTTCAAATTCTGGGAGTTGAAGTCCACAAATCTTAAGGTCACAAGCTGGTGACCTACCGCTGCACCAGAGAGAGCATCTTAACTTCCTGCACACCTGTGTAGGCTTTGCCAATTGCACAGTGGCAGATAGGACAGCACTTTAGAGGGTCAACATCATTGCCCAGAGGATCCTGGGTTGCCCTCTCCCCTCTTTGGAAGAGCTTTAGAGCTCCCGCTGCCTTAAGAAAGTTCAAAACATTCTCAAAGATCCATCTCATCCTGGGAACCCTTTTTTTGAACTACTACCATCTGGCAGACGGTACAGGATAATAAAAACAAGGACAAATAGGCTGAAAAACAGCTTCTATCCCAGGGCAGGGATAGAATTCTACCGTATAGTGCAGTTTTGGTGCGGTGTCGGGGATTTTCGGTTCAATGTGTGGAGGGTGAAGGAGGTGTGTTTGTGTTTATTTTCATGGTCATGATGTGCACTGAAGATGGTGTTTGATTTCATTGTACGAGGTGCAATGACAATAAAGTAAACTAACTAACTAACTAACTAACTAACTAACTAAAGCTATCAACTTTGGAGAGCCCTGCCCTACACCGTTCCGGAGAAATGGCTGTCCAATCTTTTCTTGAAGACCCTCCCATGATGGTGATGGAGAACCCACAAGCTCCAGAGGCAGGGTGTTCCACTGATTAACTGTTCTCCCTATCAGGAGGGGGGCAGCCCTCTCCCTGCCTACATATTTACCTGCCCAGGTGACACTCAGCCACGCTTCATGAGCTTGGAAGGGGCGCCCAGGTCGACGCTCACTAAAACATTCATCCGAGGAACCACAGAAGCAGCGAAGTTTAAAAATGCAGCTTAGGTTTTCCTTGATCGGTTCTTTGGGACTGACAGGTGGTCCTCAGCTTACAACCAAAATCGGGAGCAGAATTTCCATGGCTAAACAAGGCAGCTCTTAAATGAGTCATGCCAAGCTTCAGGACTTTTTGCCACGATTGTTATTCATTCATTCGTTCATTTATCTATTCATTCTATCTCGGCTATTATTGTTATAAATAACTCAAGGCGGCCAATATTCTTCCTTCTTCTTTTTCCCCACAACAACAACAACCCTGTGAGGTGGGCTGGGCTGAAGGAGAGGGAGGGACCGGCCCAAAGTCACCCAGCTGGCTTTCGAGGCTAAAGCAGGACTAGAATTCACGGCCTCCTGGCTTTCTTTTTTTGTTAAGCGAAGCGAATCTCTGAAGTTGTTAAGTGAGTCCTACGTTCATTAAGCGAGTTCAGCTTCCACCACTGGTTTGCGTGTCGGATGCTGGCTGGGAAGATCCCACAGGGTGACCCTGTGAGCCTGCAACCATCCTAAATACATGCCAGTGGCCTGAATTTGGATCATTTTTGATTACGGGAGATGTTGTAAGTGAGAGGACTGGTCGTAAGTCGTTTTTTTACAATGTCACTTTAGCTCTAAAGCAAGGGACTTCAAACTTGGCAAGTTTAAGACTGGTGGATTTCAACTCCCAGAATTCCTGAACTAACATAACTGGAGGAGGAATTCTGGGAGTTGGAAGTCCACAAGTCCACAAGCTGTCAAACTTGAAGACCACTGCTCTAAACAAATGGTTGTCAGTTGAGACTATTTGTACACATGAAAGACGAGGAGGAGGAAGAGGAGGAGGAGGAGGAGGAGGAGGAGGAGGAGGAGGAGGAGGAGGAGGAGGAGAAGGAGGAGAAGGAGAAGAAGGAGGAGAAGGAGGAGGAGGAGGAGGAGGAGAAGGAGGAGGAGGAGGAGGAGGAGGAGGAGGAGGAGGAGGAGGAGGAGGAGGAGGAGAATCCCAGTGTTGCAATATTTAAACCAGAGCTATCAAGGATGCTGGTGACCCTCTCAATTCCTTTCTCAAAAATTCTTAATATTTGACATTTGGCAAGGTACGAGAGGCCCTTCTCCGGCCCTGCTGTTCCCGGAGCATTGGCTTCCCCTCCAAGAGTTCAAAGGCTGTGTTTCTACAGGGGGAAAGCCAGAATTTTGGGGGGCTGCCAGGCTAGGAGGTGCCAGATGCATGCCTTGAAAGTTCAAAAGGGAAGGCCGGTGCTCTTCTCCTGCAAACTATGGCATTCCTTTGAAGCCCAACATCTGCCAAGTGTCCTCCACAGTTGGAATAAATGGAATTTCTAAGGCCACGGCTCCATCCCCGGAAGCCTAAGAGGCCCCTCCAAGAAGGGGGCAGAATAAAGCTGCTTTTCTGCTTAAGGGAAGGACAGGCTGCCTTGGCCCTTTTAAGGGGTGACAGGTCACAAGACCCCTCAGGGGGGGTTAAAGGCTCTGCAAGGGGCTGCAGATTTGCCAGGGAATGCAGGGCGGCCAGCCAGACAAGCAAACCGGTAGATAACTGGGCTGATCTGGACGAGTCTTGAAATTCCAGCCTCAGTTATTTCAGAGAAATTCCAGGGATAAGGTTCCTCTGCCCTCGCTGCTCACCCAGGTGGCAGATGCCCACAATTTGCCTTCTGGAACACACACCCGGCCCTTGCAAAACAGCCCCTGAGAAGGGAAAGGAGAACCTGCTTCCCAGAATCTGCCTCACCCCCTACTGGTTTATAATGGAGCCCTACATTGATCTCCTCTCTGCCTCTAATCACTAACCTTGTCTACCTCCATCTGTCTATCCAATCTCTCTCTGTCTCTGCCTCTCTCAGCTACTGATGTATCTATAGGTCTATCTCCAGTTATCATCTAATCTAATTCGCTTAGGGGAAGATGGACAGCATAAAAAAAATTAATCAAAAAATAAATTCTGTCTGTCCATCAGAAATGGTGTAGGGTCTCCTGCTTGGGCGGGGGCAGTTGGACGAGAGGACCTACAAGGTCCCTTCCAACTCGGTTAATCTGTAAAAATATCTATCTATCCCTCTCCCTCCATCATTCTTTATCTATCGCTATCATCTCTGTCTGTCTTGTCTATCCCTCTCCCTCTCTCTCATTCTGTATCACCTGTCTGTCTGTCTTCCTATCATCATTTTTTCCTCTATATTTTATTTAACTTCTGTCCCACCAAGGTGGGTGAAATGAGGACCCAGATTGTTAGGGGAAAGAGGCTGACTCTGTAAACTGCTTAGAGAGGGCTGCAAAGCACTGTGAAGTGGTATACAAGTCTAAGGGCTATTGCTTCCTTGCTTCCTTCCTTCCTTCTCAGTATTTTCCTTCTTTTTACATTATATTCTTCCTTCCTTCCTTCCTTCCTAAGGTTGACTCAGCCTTCCGTCCTTCCCAGGTGGGTCAAATGAGGACCCAGATTGTTGGGGGCAAGAGGCCGACTCTGTAAACCACTTAGAGAGGGCTGGAAAGCACTGTGAAGCGGTATATAAGTCTAAGAGCCTATGGCTATCTCTATATTTATCTTCATCAACACTATCGCTAATTTCCTACGTCTACTAACCAGCACTCTGACTCTCTTATCTTATTTCTCTCTATCTCCATTTAGCTTTGATTTACCATCTTTCTCTCTCTCTCACTTTCAGCACCTACTTTTCCTCTCTAGTCTGTCTATTTACCTGGAGTGTGGAGAGACGTCACGCAATAACCCTTCAATTAAGGGCCGGGGGATTCAAATAAGTACAACCCTTTCTCCTCAGCCCAGTGGTCTCCAGCCAACTCCTCTTGCTTCCCGTCAGCCGGAAGGCCCAATCCTGGCTGAGAATGATGGGCACGGGAGTCCAGCCATCCAGGAGGGAGGGAGGAGAGAGAGAGAGAGAGACAGAAAAACAGAGACCAGAGAGAGAGAGAGAGAGAGAGAGAGAGAGAGAGAGAGAGAGGATGAGAAAGAGAGGGGGGGAGAGAGTGAGAGAGGAGAAGGAAGGAAGGAAGGAAGGAAGGAAGGAAGGAAGGAAGGAAGGAAGGAAGGAAGGACAACAATCTGGGTCCTCATTTTACCCACCTTGGAAGGACGGAAGGCTGAGTCAACCTTAGGAAGGAAGGAAGGAAGGAAGGAAGGAAGGAAGGAAGGAAGGAAGGAAGGAAGGAAGGAAGGAAGGAAAGGAAGGAAGGAAGGAAGGAAGGAAAGGAAGGCAATCCACTCATCTGTCCTGCCGTGCATGTTAGGGGCTCCCCCTGGTGGCGGCTTCTGTCTCCCAGAGGGGCTGCTGATGCCCCCTTGGCCAGCGTACCAGAAGGGGCCCGGCGTTGGCGTCCTGGGGGGAGTAGCTCCCGGGGTAGTCGTCGTCCTCCTCTTCCTGCATCTGCTGAAACGTCCTCTTCAGGGACTTCTTCTCCTCTGTAACTGAGAAAGAGAGAGGGGCTTTTCGTCTTTGCAACGTGGAAACGGGCGGGCACCGTTGGAAAAAAAGAAGCCCAGGCAGCACAGGGGAAACGTTAAGGTATGCCAAGTCGACCTCCAACAGTCCCTCGACCAGGGGGCTGGGGGTGGCTTGCAAGGTGACAGGTGACCCAGGACACGGCATACCCCACCCCAAAATAAGTGGAATTCTGTTCCTCTGGCCTCCCTTCAACGTTGCATTAAACACAGAGGTCTCCAAACCTGGCAACTTGGAAGACTTGGGGACTTCAACTCCCAGAATTCAAAGCTGGCTGAGGAATTCTGGGAGTTGAAGTCCCCAAGTCTTCAAGTTGCCACATTTGGGGACCCCTGCATTACAGAGAGAGAGAGAGAGAGAGAGAGAGAGAGAGAGAGAGAGAGAGAGAGAGAGAGAGAGAGAGACAGGGAGAGAGAGAAAGAGACAGGGAGAGAGGGAGGGAGGGGGAGAGAGAGAGAGAGAGAGAGAGAAAGAGACAGGGAGGGAGGGGGAGAGAGAGACACACACACACACACACACACACACAGAGAGAGAGAGAGAGAGACAGGGAGAGAGGGAGAGACAGGGAGAGAGGGAGGGAGGGGGAGAGAGAGACACACACACACACACACACACAGAGAGAGAGAGAGAGAGAGAGAGAGAGAGAACCTACAACTGCAAAGAGCTCAGGCTCCCCTTATATCCAGAGACATCAAAAACTCACCCAACCGTTCTGTGCTATGCAAATCAAATCAAGTCCCAGATTCATAAGGATGGAAGGGACCTTGGAGGCCTTCTAGTCCAACCCTCTGCCCAGGGCAGGTATCAAGGCCGGGCACGGGTGTCCTGCCCATGACAGGAGCAGATTTCAGGCAGACTTCTGCCTTGTGGAGCACCTCCTACCTCCCTCCCCTTCAGGGGAGCAGGCCCGCTTTCACGCAAGTCGTACAAATGTGGCTCCATGGCCTTGTGTGGGGTGCATAGAGGAGCATGCAGCTGGTTGGCGCCCTGAAAGCCGACCCTCTCGGCCTCTGAATTGACTTTTCATACTGAATTGTAATCATCCTCACTTTGTTTTTTCAATTTTATATATTGTTTTTATATTTTAGTTATATGTTGCCCAGAGTCCCACTGTGAGATATAGACAGATAGACAGATAAAGAGAGAAAGATAGATAGATAGATAGAGATAGAGATAGATGATAGACAGAAAAAGATAGATAGATAGATAGATAGAGAAAAAGAGAAAGATAGATAGATAGATAGATAGATGAGATAGATAGGTAGGTAGGTAGGTAGGTAGGTAGGTAATTTGCATCTTCAGGCAGGGCACAGGTACGGGGTACTCCATGGCAAGCCCCCACCATTCCCATTGCATGTTTTAATTGATTTGGGAGGGCATTCATCATGCCTATAAACATGCTGGGACTTCATAGGTAGATAGGATAGATAGATAGATAGATAGATAGATAGATAGATAGATAGATAGATAGATAGATAGATAGATAGATAGATAGATAGATAGATAGATAGATAGATAGAGGTAGATGTTAGACAGATAAAGAAAGAGACAGATAGATGATAGACAGAAAAAGAGAAAGAGATAGAGATAGATGATAGACAGAGAAAGAAAAAGAAAGATAGATGATTATAGACAGAAGAAAAAGAGAGAGAGAAAGATAGAGATAGATGATGATGATAGATGATGATAGCTAGATGATGATAGACAGAAAGACAGACAGAAAAAGAGAGAAAGAGATGGATGGATGGATGGATGGACAGGCAGACAGATGAGATGGGTGAAGATGGGTGGATAGATGAAAGAAAGAAAGAAAGAAAGAAAGAAAGAAAGAAAGAAAGAAAGAAAGAAAGAAAGAAAGAAAGAAAGAAAGAAAGAAAGAAGCATAGATTATTTGCTGCTCCCGTGGAAGACAAACCAAGCGTCAAAAGGACACTGCCCTGCTGGAAAAGCCAGCACACAGGCTGCACAACGGGCGTTTCAAGCCACCGTTTCAGTCAGTCACAGCTGGCTGGCGTTCTGCATAGTTCCCAGCCAAAATCAAAGCTAGCCAGGAGGGCTCTGTGAACCTTGCAATAGGCCATCAGGAAGCTCCCCCCAGCCAAGAGTCCAGACCAGGCAAGAGCCGAGAGAGACCCTCTGCCCAGCCACATCCAACCCACCGTTGGCCTTCACCTCCCTGCTTAGAACTCCTTCACCTGCGTTAGGTGTACAGGACGGACGGACGGTCAGAAAACAACCCTTCAGGGAGTGGGAGTGACCGAGAGGAGGAGGAGGAGGAGGAACGACTCTCTGGAATGCCTCATTTCAGCTCAGGGTCTCAACGTTCCTCCTGCTCGAAACCGCTACTTGCAACCCTGCTTGGCATCATGGCGACCTGCGATTTCCCCCACAACAGAACCGGCCGTTCCAGAGAAAGAAGCAGGTGAGCCTTCCGGTCATGAATCCAAGCCTCAGATGAGGCAGGATGCAACCCCGTCCTCGTCTTTTAATGACCCCCCATATAATCCCTTGTGGGGTGGAGTCTGGGCAACGGAAGGGAGCTAGCAGAGTGTTTTGATGGCCGGATGCCCTTCCTGTCACCAAGGCGGAGTTTCGTTCGGCAGATACATTCTCATCGTGCCCAGAGGGAGAAATAGCCGCCTCTACCTAGGATCGAACTCACAGCCTCCTGATGGTGAGGCGAGAGCTCTCTCTCTAGGCCACCACAGCACTCCCAGGATGCAACCCCCATCCTCCCTCCTCCCCCCACAAAAATAAACCACCCTGCATGAGAATTTGGACACTTTGGGGCAGATGTCAAGGTGGAGGCAGATGGCTGGCAGTTGTAGGAGAAGGGATGCCAGGCCTGGCAGAGGAGCCGCCGCCGCCGCAGCTGGCAGCACCAAGGGAAGACAAAGCACAAGCTGGCCCAGGGAGCATCTGCTGCCATGCTCTACAAAGGGATTCAGTGTTCCTGGCTGCCTTCCACAGCCTCCCGAAGCAGCAAGCCGGGGACGCCAGATGGTCTCACGCCATTCTCCCTTGAGCATCGATAGAGGCGCCGTGAGGAAGAAAACGTTTGCAAAGGGTACTTTCTGCATCTCAGGCCCAAGCACGTATCCTCCTTCAGGACCAACCCTGTCCCAACCTGGTTCGGAGAATCCTAGGGCTGGAAGGGACTTGGAGGCTGTCTAGTCCAGGGGCCGCCAACCTTTGGGACCTCAGGGACCACCAAACTCATCCTTTTAAATCCCTCGGACCAGAGACCCTGGGAAAATCCCCCAAATAAAGTCTGCAGGAAAAAACCCCACCCCGTTTTCCTCCCGATTGATTGTTCTTTATTTGGGATGGCAGGATACCGTCTCCAGCTCCGTTCTCAGGAGGGGAGAGAGAGAGAGAGAGAGACTTTTGGCTTCATGCAAGGAAAGCAGCAGAAGCAGCACAAGTCTTCCTTTCTCTCCCCCAAACTCTGCCAGAAATGAGTCTTTGTGAGACTTGTCACACCAGCACAGCCTCTTGGAGCAGGAGGCCTTGCAGGGTCCCAAAGACTCATTGCTGGCGGAGTTTGGGGGAGAGAAAGAAAGACTTTGGCTGCTTTCCTTGCGTGCAGCCAAAAGCAGAAGAAGAAAGAAGCAGAAAGAAGCAGCCCAGTGGCCAGGCCAGGTGTGTAGGGCGAGTGGGGCAAGTTCCCCCCCCTCCCCTCACTACCTCGTGGTGTTCCCAATGCAAGCAACACAAGCCTTGTGTTCCCACGTGGGCCATGTGGGCGGCGCAGTCTTGTGTTCCCGCACAGCCTGGATTAATTGCTTTGGGGGGGGGCATTTCTCTGCAGACCACCAAAATTTTCTTGCGGACCATCAGTGGTCCCCGGCCCACTGGTTGGCGACCACTGGTCTAGTTCAACCCCCTTGCCGCCCAAGGCAGGAAACCTTATATCATCCTGGGCAAGTGGTTGTCCAGAATTGGAAGGGATCTTGGAGGCCTTCTCATCTAAGCCCCTGGTCAAGCTGGACACATGGATGTCCAACCCAGGTCTTAAACGTCTCCAGTGATGGAGCAGCCACAACTTCCGAAGGGAAGCCGCTCCACTGGTTCATTGTGCTCACTGTCAGAAAATTCCTCCTTAATTCCAGGTTGCTTCTTTCCTGGATGAATTTCCATCCGTTACTTTTTGTCCTGCCTTCTGGTGCTTTGGAGAATAGGTGGACCCCCCTCTTCTTTGGGTCAGCCCCTCAAATGTTAGAAAACTGCTCTCATGGCTCCCGTATTCCTCCCCTTTCTTAAGTCTTTAGAAGTTAGGGACTATCTTACAGCCCTAGGAGTCCATGTGTCAGCTTTGGAAGCCGCATTTTACTCAGAAGCTTCTAGGCTGCCACATTTTACTGCCTAGGAATTTGGGGAGGGGGGAAACCTTACAGAGAGGTGGAAAGTGGCACATAGCAACATTCATCTTCTGACTAGTCACATCCTGCGCCTGGGAAAGACATGGTTGGAGGGAGGTCTCCAGTTGGGACGGCCGGCGATTGGATCATGTGATGGACTGATGGGTGCAGGGGATGATGGGGCTTGGAATTTTAATTACGCAGGGGAAACTCTCGGATTTGGGTTTTCCCAGATGTGCCCAGGTGGCAAGTTTAATAAGAGGGAACTCTGAGGAAATGCTTGTCTCGGAGTTTTGTCGCGTTGGAGTTGGTTACTTGGAATGCCGACACTACGACTGACCCAAGCAGGCTGTCTCTGGCTTGGAGGGGGGAGGGGGGGCACCTGGCCCCACATGAGGTGGGTTGCACAAACACAAAACCAGGATTTATTCCAGGGTCTCAAGCAGCCAGAGTGGGTTTTCTCCAAGAATCAAGCCCAGCACCGCTGAGCACACCACTGAACTCGCCATTCCTTTCAGGTGAACCTTATCGTAAGTTTCCCCATCCTCTTTCTCCACCTAAGCTGGGAGGAGGGAACCGTGTTGAGGCTTCGTTCAACCATCCAGGATTTAACCCTTGGAATGCCAGTTCCCTTCTTGGCCATTGTTAGGAATATAAGTCACCTAACAGGTATTTGGGTTACAAATATATAAACCAGGATAAACATTTTAGTACTATATCTTTAAGGGAATGCAAGAGCATGCAATTGGGTGTGGTTCTTCAAACAGCCATAAGATGGAGCCAGAAACCTGGGTTGTCTTAGTCTTAGTCTCAGAAGAGAGTGTGTCTGAGTGAGCATCTCTGTTTCCTTCTGTTGGAAAGTATTGCCGTTGCTCCATTTCTTCTAATTGACTGATATTCCTGGATTTAATGTAAGTCTGATACTGAACTGTTTTTGACACTGGAATCTGATATTTGGATTATCCCTGGATTGAAAAACTGACTGATATTACCTGTGAATGACTTTGGATTGCTTATTTTGGACTTTGCTTAAACCTTTCTGGAAGTAAAAACCTACATTTACTGTACAGTGTATCTGTGTACTGTGTGTGTGTATTATTCAAACACTTCTCTCAAATACGTCTCCCTGTATGCGCTCATTCTCCTAACGGGGAATTACCTCAACAGCCATGATGGCAAATCTTCGTTCCTGCCTCTCGGGACCCAGAAACCCATCCAAGAGGGCATAGACAAGTAGTTCCTCGACTTACAAAAGTTCATTTAGCGAACGTTCAAAGTTCACAACGGCACTGAAAAAAATGTCACTGTTTTTCACATTTACCATCTTTGCAGCATCTCCAGCATCAGAATTCAGAAGCTTAGCCACTGGTTCATGTTTAAGTGTGAAAAATGGTCCTGAGTCACTTGTGTATCAAACAAAGGTAAGCGTGGAAAGGGGCCGCAGGTGGCTTTTTTTCAGTGTCGTTGCAACTTCAGTCACTAAACGAACTGTTGTAAGTCGAGGACTCCCTGCAATCTGGAAAACGAGCGCAGGACTGGGTTGAATGTATGTTTTACCGACAAAGAAACGGAGAGAAATATAGATCTATTTCAAGCTCTTGAGCTCTCGTCAGCTGTTTATTTTTATTTTATTTATTTATTTGATTTGTCGAGCCTGTATAAGTACAAACATGAGTAAGAATACAGAAATAGGTACGAATAAAAAGGAACATTAGGACAGGGACACTTATGGGCGCCCCTGACAGACCTCTTAGGAATGGGGTGAGGTCTACGGTGGACAGTCTAAGGTTAAAGTTTTGGGGGGTTTGGGGAAGAAACTAGCCACACCCTTTTCTGGGATTAGCTGACAAGAGCTCAAAAGCTTGAAATAGATCTATATTAGTCTCCCTTTATTTCTTTGTCGGTAAATTTAAATTCAACACACACAAAAACCAGTTTGTCGCGGAAGCAGCGCCTGCCTGTGAAGCCTCCTGGATTGGGGCTGAAAGCGGAAGCAGTTAATGCTCCGTCCCGCCGTTGGGTGGACCAAGCCGCCCCGACCAACGCTTGACCTACCTTTGGGTTGGGGGCTATTGGAGTCCTCCATGGACAGTTTCAGCTGCTGTATGAACTCCCCGCCATAGACGCTCCTCTCCTGCCAGATGTTCAGCAGCCGCTCCAAGGGCTTCTTGCACCCCTCGTCTGCCTCCCTGGAAGCGGGGAGGGGAAAGGGCGTGAAAAGCAGGAACAGAAAACGGGGATGGAAGGGGTGCCATAGAGTCCTAGGGCTGGAAGGGACCTTGGAGGTCTTCTAATCCAGGGGTCTCCAACCTTGGGAACTTTAAGACTTGTGGACTTCAACTCCCAGAGTTCCTCAGCCAGCTTGCTGGCTGAGGAACTCTGGGAGTTGAAGTCCACAAGTCTTAAAGTTCCCAGGTTGGAGACCCCTGTTCTAATCCAACCCCCGCCCCCCGTGCCCTAAGGTAGGGGGTCTGCCTACTCCGCTCATCATCTTCCACACCCTTGTGAGGGGCAGAGCGGTTAGGAAACCTGCACCGGCCAAGAGAAGCGGCCTCTGTACGCCTGGTTTTTACTCATTCGTTGCTCATGGGACCAATTCAGCATACAGGAAGTCCTTGGGTTACGGCCACCAATTTTAAGCCCAACGTTTCTCTCGCTAAGTGAGAAATTCGTTGTTAAGTGAATTTTGTCCCCCTTTTTGCGACTGTTTTTTTTTTTGGAGGGGGGGGTAAAAAATTTATTTGGGCTTTCACAAAACATAATACAAATAAAATGTCTTTTTGAGAAAAGCGTGATTCCAGGTTATCACTTCTCCATACAGACATAAACTCAATTGCATATTTGTCTTTATATTCCGTTCCATGTCTTGTAACTATTTTATCATTTCCTCAGTAATTTTTCCCTTCCCTTACTTTCTTCAACCTTATTTTTAATTATCTCATTCCTTTCGAAATTCAATTACATATCTTTTTCTAAGTTTCAGTATCTTTCTAATCATTATATTTATACTTTTGTCTGTCCTGTTTACAATTTCATATTTTCTTTTCTCATCATCATCCTGGAAAGGAAAGAAAAACAATTCCCTCCCCTTCCAGGGATTAAAAAGCACATTTTCCCCTGTAATTACTAACTAGAGTGTAACACCTTTATATCTTTTAATTATTATCCATTCAAATCTCATTTAAAATTTAATTTATGCCTTTACAAGTTAGTTTCTAACGTCTATTTTATATCATATAACTCTTATCAACCGAAATTCTGCTTGGTACGTTCCCTTAAAAATACACACTAAATTCTGAAAAAAGAAAAAATATGTCACAATAGCAAATAAAATAATTATTCTATTCCAATTCAGCCCAACATTAATATTAATTTCAATCTTTTGCATTTCTTTTCAATTAAATTTTATAAATTGTTAAGAACAATTCAAATATTTCCATCCTTTCCTATTTTTGTTCCCTTTCCCTCTTTATTTCATTTAATTATTAACAAATATTCCATTACCTAACAGTACCAGTTGTCATTCACTTTAATCACCTATATTTCATATTTTCTAGCTCATTACTGTTTCTAGCCCTTTTTGCAACTTTTTTCACCACGTTTGTTATGTGAATCATCTCAGTTGATGAGTTGGTCCCACAGCTGTTTAATCGAATCCAGCTTCCCCCCCATTGTCAGAAGGTTGCAAAAGGGGACCGCGTGACCCCCGGGACACTGTGAGCATCCTAAGTGTGTGAGATAGTGGCCAGGCACCTGAATTTTGAACATGTGAAGGGCGAAAACTGGTCCTAAGTCCCGTTTTTCATTGGCGCTGTACCTTCGAACCGCCACTAAATGAACATTAAGTCGAAATGTAGCACACCTGCTAGGATTGACAAGGCAGCTTAATTCTTTTTTTAAAAAGAATTAAGTGCTTTCCAATGTGCAGGGCTCTCTAATCAGCTGAGAAAGAAACTAAATACAGGTAGTCCTTGACTTACAAGGGTTCATTTAGTGACCATCTGAAGTCACAACAGCACTGGAAAAAGGGACTTAGGACCGTTTTTCACACTTACGGCCATTTGCAGCACTCACCCATGGTCACGTGATCCAAAATTTGGACGCTTGGAGACAGGGAAGTGGTTGGAGGAAATGTTGCATTTTAAATTAGATCATGTGCCAGGATGCTTTCTATTAGGAATCATGTCCAAAAAATACAATAAGGATGAGCTATATTGGATTATACCTATTATTAGTGCGGCAAGGACAGCCTTTGCCCAGAACTGGAAAGAGGCAGACATACCGAGCAAAGACGAAGTAAATAAACAAAATCCTGATACGCGCTGAAATGGACAAGCTAACTTTAGAGATGAAAGATAAAGACAAGTCGGCATATAATATGAAATTTGGAATCGATTTTATCACCGGTGGGAGCAGAAAGGAAGGTCTTGAGGTGGGAAAGGCATTGGTGACAGGGGTGGGGCTCATTAATAAGGACAATGAGGCTGCTTATAGAAAGGAAGCACAAGGGCTGCCACCGTGGGGTAAAGAAAATAATCTTACACTGAACACCAAAAAAACTAAAGAACTTATAATTGACTTCTGGAGGAAGAGAGACGTACATTTACCACTGTGCATAAATGGTGAGGAGGTGGAGAGGGTGGGTGGTTTTAAATTCCTGGGCACTTCTATCTCGGAGGACTATGAATGCAAACGTGCTTGTGAAGAAGGCACAGAAGAAGAGGCTGCCCTTCTTGAGAAGGCTCAGGGAGATAAATCTATCTAAGCATCTCCTTCTGTCCTGCTACCATAGCACCACTGAGAGTGTCCTGACATACGGCATCCTTGCATGGGATGGGAGCAGCTGTGGAGCGGACAAAAAAAGGCTCTACAGAGAATCATTCAAACTGCCCAGAATATCAATCGGGCTCCAGCTACCAGCCCTGGGCGACATCTTCGCCTCTCGCTGTTTGAGGAAGTCGCACAACATTCTCAGAGACTCTTCCCATCCTGCTCACAATCTTTGTGAAGCTGTTGCCTTCTGGCAGGAGATACAGAACAATTAAAACTTGGACCACACGTTTCCTGAACAGTTTTGATCCCAGAGCTATCGTGGCACTTAACAATGAACTTAAGGACCACCATCAGTGAGCTGCTCTGTTGTGTGGATGCTGTGTGTGTTTTTAGGGGGCGGGGAATTTTGGTGGGTGGGTGGGTGTTTGGGGGTTGTCATGTGTGTGTGCATGTTGAGCCTGGTCTCTGGGTGTTATGTGAATTTCGTTGTATGTTTATACTTTGTTTATTCATACAATGACAATAAAGAATTCAATTCAATTCAAATGAATGTATGAGATGAAAATAGGACCAATGATGTTGGAAAATGTAATATGAGCGAAGAAATGTATATATGTATATATTTGAATAATTGTATATAGGAATATATATATCTATATGATACTGAGCAAATGTTATGTCAAACTGACTTCACTACGTTCAATGTTTTTAATTGTTTTGTTCAATAAAATGTTTTTTAAAAATTTAAAAAAACATTTGGATGCTTGGCAACTGACTCACACATTTACGACAGTCGCTAACTTAACAACTGCAGGGACTCATGAAAAATAGGGCAAGAAATGTCATAAAATGGAGCTAAGCCCACTTAACACGTGTCTCGTGTAGCAGCAGAAATTTTTAGGCTGCCTTGTGGTCATAAGTCAAGGACCGACCCTCTTCCCCACCCCAGTCTCTTCCCAATTGGGCAGTGTCCATCCTCAGTCCAAGTGGCCTGCAATTCACACCCATCTGGAGGGTGCCAATTTGGGGAAGTGCCCTCCTGAATCTGCTTTTCCTAATCTCTCCTCCCCCTGCTCCAGATAGCGTCCAGGCGGAAGGCCTCCTCTAAATAATGTCACACGGTCTTTAACTAGCTCGTAATATATTAGCTGCCAGGAAAGAACACGCAGCTGCTCGGTTTATAGCTTGCCCCACAGTGAGGGAACAGTCACCCAGTGACAGATGGAACGAACCAAGCAGAAAGACAATCTGGAAAGGAGAGAGAGAGAGAAATATCTGATAAATCCCCACCACTTGGGATGCTGACCTCACTTAAAAGCCTGTTCAGATACAGCTGAGGCGCGTGGAATAACTAACAGCTACACAAAACTGCCAACTGGGATCTGAAGGAGGCGTATGGATATTTTTAAACGGGATTATTGGCGCTGCCAACATGCCAACCGCTGGGCTAGGTTCTCCAAACCGATCGAGAAGCAGGAGGAGGAGGAGGAGGAGGCCAATTTGCTGGGATCTGAGAATATTTGGCAGTGTGCAGAAAAAGGGATAATGCCAGGAAACCGAAGCCGAGGTTGCGTGAAGCAAGGCCTTTCGTGACGTGTGGCCATTGTGTGAGCATGAGAGGGGGGTTTAACAGCTGTGCAAAGATATGTTGTCTTCCAGGGCCTCCTCTTCCCCCCGCCTCGAATGTGTTCCTTCGCTGCTCTCCTGCAGCTTATCCCATTTCTTTGCATCATAAAGAATGGAGCTATGAATACTTTGCGACATCCTCTGAACAGGCGGCGGCCCCATTGCGCTTTTCCCAGGAAAGGAATCGCAATGGGATGCAGTCACTCACCATCTAGACTAGAACTCACCGCCTCCCGGTGATGGGCCCCAAATCAGGCAGCCGGCTTAAGGCAGGGATTGAAACCCACCGCGTCCTGGGGATGGGCTCAAAGTCACCCAGCCGGCTTCCCTGCCTGGTACTAGAACTCCCCATCTCCTGATAACTGGTCCAAAGTCACCCAGTCGGCTTTCCTGCCTGGTACTAGAACTCCCCATCTCCTGATAACTGGTCCAAAGTCACCCTGCTGGCTTTCCTGCCTGGTACTAGAACCCCCCATCTCCTGATAACTGGTCCAAAGTCACCCTGCCGGCTTTCCTGCCTGGTACTAGAACTCCCCATCTCCTGATAACTGGTCCAAAGTCACCCTGCCGGCTTTCATGCCTGGTACTAGAACTCCCCATCTCCTGATAACTGGTCCAAAGTCACCCTGCTGGCTTTCCTACCTGGTACTAGAACCCCCATCTCCTGATAACTGGTCCAAAGTCACCCAGCCGGCTTCCCTGCCTGGTACTAGAACTCCCCATCTCCTGATAACTGGTCCAAAGTCACCCTGCCGGCTTTCATGCCTGGTACTAGAACTCCCCATCTCCTGATAACTGGTCCAAAGTCACCCAGCCGGCTTCCACCTGCCTGGTACTAGAACTCCCCATCTCCTGATAACTGGTCCAAAGTCACCCTGCTGGCTTTCCTGCCTGGTACTAGAACTCCCCATCTCCTGATAACTGGTCCAAAGTCACCCTGCCGGCTTTCCTGCCTGGTACTAGAACTCCCCATCTCCTGATAACTGGTCCAAAGTAACCCAGCCGGCTTCCCTGCCTGGTACTAGAACTCCCCATCTCCTGATAACTGGTCCAAAGTCACCCAGTCGGCTTTCCTGCCTGGTACTAGAACTCCCCATCTCCTGATAACTGGTCCAAAGTCACCCTGCTGCCTTTCCTGCCTGGTACTAGAACTCCCCATCTCCTGATAACTGGTCCAAAGTCACCCTGCCGGCTTTCCTGCCTGGTACTAGAACTCCCCATCTCCTGATAACTGGTCCAAAGTCACCCAGCCGGCTTCCCTGCCTGGTACTAGAACTCCCCATCTCCTGATAACTGGTCCAAAGTCACCCTGCCGGCTTTCATGCCTGGTACTAGAACTCCCCATCTCCTGATAACTGGTCCAAAGTCACCCTGCTGGCTTTCCTGCCTGGTACTAGAACTCCCCATCTCCTGATAACTGGTCCAAAGTCACCCAGACGGCTTCCCTGCCTGGTACTAGAACTCCCCATCTCCTGATAACTGGTCCAAAGTCACCCAGCCGGCTTCCCTGCCTGGTACTAGAACTCCCCATCTCCTGATAACTGGTCCAAAGTCACCCTGCCGGCTTTCCTGCCTGGTACTAGAACTCCCCATCTCCTGATAACTGGTCCAAAGTCACCCAGCCGGCTTCCCTGCCTGGTACTAGAACTCCCCATCTCCTGATAACTGGTCCAAAGTCACCCAGCCGGCTTCCTGCCTGGTACTAGAACTCCCCATCTCCTGATAACTGGTCCAAAGTCACCCAGCCGGCTTCCCTGCCTGGTACTAGAACTCCCCATCTCCTGATAAATGGTCCAAAGTCACCCTGCTGGCTTTCCTGCCTGGTACTAGAACTCCCCATCTCCTGATAACTGGTCCAAAGTCACCCTGCTGGCTTTCCTGCCTGATACTAGAACTCCCCATCTCCTGATAACTGGTCCAAAGTCACCCTGCTGGCTTTCCTGCCTGGTACTAGAACTCCCCATCTCCTGATAACTGGTCCAAAGTCACCCTGCTGGCTTTCCTGCCTGGTACTAGAACTCCCCATCTCCTGATAACTGGTCCAAAGTCACCCAGCCGGCTTTCCTGCCTGGTACTAGAACTCCCCATCTCCTGATAACTGGTCCAAAGTCACCCAGCCGGCTTTCCTGCCTGGTACTAGAACTCCCCATCTCCTGATAACTGGTCCAAAGTCACCCTGCTGGCTTTCATGCCTGGTACTAGAACTCCCCATCTCCTGATAAATGGTCCAAAGTCACCCTGCTGGCTTTCCTGCCTGGTACTAGAACTCCCCATCTCCTGATAACTGGTCCAAAGTCACCCTGCTGGCTTTCCTGCCTGATACTAGAACTCCCCATCTCCTGATAACTGGTCCAAAGTCACCCAGCCGAGCTTTCCTGCCTGATACTAGAACTCCCCATCTCCTGATAACTGGTCCAAAGTCACCCAGCCGGCTTTCCTGCCTGGTACTAGAACTCCCCATCTCCTGATAACTGGTCCAAAGTCACCCAGCCGGCTTTCCTGCCTGGTACTAGAACTCCCCATCTCCTGATAACTGGTCCAAAGTCACCCTGCTGGCTTTCATGCCTAAGGCAGAACTAGAACTCCTCGTCTCCTGGTTTCTAGGCCAACACCTTAACTACTTGCAGTTAACTGAAGTTGGGACGGTAAAGAGCTTTAATCTAAAACGTAGAAAACACAGAAAGATGGAAAATACAACGGCAGAAAAAGACCAAGTGGGTCCATGAAGTCTGCTGTTTGAATTTTTTTAATTCTAATTTTTTAAAAAATTTTGTTGCCTACTGGACAAGGGGTTATCCCAAGTACGCACAAGTACAGTGTTACCTTGGAACGCAACTGCTTTGAAACCCATCCAATTGGGTAAATGCGTTTTTCATGGGACAATGTTGTCCCGGAGCTCACTGTTTGTTTGGTACGCAACCGCAAAAGTTAGAACTTGTCAGTGTTGGCTGCCTCGTGACTCACTCCGTTATTCCTTGTGGGAAAAATCTGATTGGTACTCATCATTTTTGGTGCTCATTACACCTCCCAGAACCAATTAGCAATGGGGATCGAGGTACCGGTGCATGTTGAAAACTCAATTACTGACCACTGACCCACTACCTTTGTTCTGAAGTGGTACAGGGTCCCCTGCCCAAGCAGGGGGTTGGACTAGAAGACCTCCAAGATCCCTTCCAGCTCTGTTATCCTGTTAGCTGCCCTGGAAGAAAGTCGGTTCCAAGCTTCCACCCCTCTTTCTGGGAAATCATCCGTTTTAACTTGATGGTCGAACTTCTCTTCCTGTCAGTCAGAGGCGATGCCCCCATTTAGCTCTAATCAGATACCCCTTGTGCGATCCTGTGCAGAGAGAATCCCCCCCCCCATACACACATACTGTTAGGTATAACATTGATACCAAATATGGTTTGGGTGAATAAATATATAAAACTTAGATATCATGGTTTAAGTGCTTATCACTTTAAGCACAATGCAGCAGGCAATTAGCCGATTAAGGGTGCGGTTAGAAGTTACAATATAAGGAAGCATTAGAAGCTGGAAAGCTTACTCTGTCTGTCTGTAACTGTAACTGTGTGCTGCTGCGACTAACTGTGATTACTGACTGTGAGTGCCTGTGACTGAACTGTTATTGTTTGCTACTGTTTGCTGAATATCCAGCGTTTGTTTCTCTGGAGAGTGAAACCGGAGGAGGAGAAGATATCTTTATCGGCTGATAAAGATATTGCAAGGACTCTTAACTTGGACTATACTAGTGAGTCTTACTGGATGGAAATACTGTGAATGACTTAATGGACTGAATGACAATGCTTAAACTCTAACTGGATTAAAAACTATTTAAACTACAAACAGTGTTTGTGTTCAGTGTGTGTATACTCTGGGGCCCTTCCGCTCTCCTTTGGTTGCCTGGCTTGACTACTGCTGCAATACTCTGCTAGGGGTTAATTCCCAAAACCCTAACATTGGTTATGGGCCCAGCAGCATAGTCTAACTAACCAGGATATAGCAGAGAGAGTTGGTGTGAGTTGCACATTACTGTAAAAACAAACTGTTTTAATTAGTTTAAAATAGTCAAAATATCTGAAGAGTAATGGCACAAGTAAATTTGTCACAACTGTCCATGATATCCAGGCTGGATGGAACAAACTATGTTTCATGGTCAATGAAATGTAGTTTACTTCTACGTAAAGAAGGTTTGTGGGACATTATAGCAAACCCACCAGATGTGAGTAGCTGGGATCCTGCTAATGATGATGATAAAGAAAAGTTACAAGACTTTAAACTGAAGAATGAGCAGGCTTTATGCATCATAGGACTGACTCTCTGTGATCAGCAGCTTGTCCATATTCGTGGAGAAGAAAATGCTGCAAACTGCTGGGAGAACCTCAGGAAGATTTATGTTCGGGACAGTGTAGGAGCACATATAAATCTTACACGGAAGCTTTTTCGAACGCATCTTCAGAGGAATGGAGATATGTTAGTTCATTTAAACTGTATGAAGAGCATTTTTCAAGAATTGCAAGAAAAAGAGCTTATATTTAATGAACTGCAACAAGTCTACATAATATTATCTTCATTAGATCAAAGCTATGATGACTATGTAACTTCGTTAGAGGTATTGCCAAAAGAAAGCCTCTCATTAACCGAGATTACAGGCAGGCTACTAGAAGAAGCCAGAAGAAGGCGTGAGCGTGACGAGCTGAGAGAAGATAAGAAAGAAGAGAAATTATCTTCAAAGTTTGAAAGAAACCAGCAAAGCAAAGTAAAGCACCTGGAAGAAGAGAATTTATCTTCAACAGCATACACAATTAAAAAATGTTTTAATTGTGGAGGCAGAGGACATTTGGCAAGATTCTGCAAAAAGAGAAAAAGCCAGAATGTAAAAAGCCAAAGAAAGCATTTGAACTAGCCACGTTTAGCAACTCTGATGTGAAGAATAATTTATGGGTGGTTGACAGTGGCGCATCCCACTGCATCACAAGAGATAAGACAAAATTTATAAAAATGTCTACAAGTTCTCAACATATATCTCTTGCTAACGGCTGGAACCTGAAAGCGAAAGGTCAAGGTTTTGCACGTTGTCCGTACATAAACCAGGATATAAAAATGTTGTATGTACCGCAACTAAAGTTTAATTTGCTTTCAGTAAGGGTATTAGATAAATTAGGTTATGTAATTACTTTTAAGGATAATAATTGCATAATTGAAAAAGATAACAAAAGGATAACTGCAGCTTTAAATGGAACATTATATGTTTTAGATAATAGTAAGAAAGGGGAGGCTCAAACTGTATTTAATAATATAAAGCCTCATGATGAATGTATCCATTTATTGCATAGGCGTTTGGGGCATGTAAATTTTAAAATGCTAAAACGTACAGTTGAGTTATCTGAAGAAATAAGGTTAAAACCTTGTGATAAATATTTGCGTTGTAATGTTTGCTGTGAAGATAAGAGCAAGGTATTGCCTGCAAATAGACTAAATGGTTTCAAAACAAAAGAACCTTTAGAAGTAGTATTTGCAGACATAATAGGTCCAAAGAAACCCAGTATGGGGGGTGCTAGATATATACTGAGCATTATGGACCATTATTCTAGATATGGGTTTTGCTATTTAATGAAAAGCAAAACTGAAACATATCAACATTTTTTCAATTGGCTTAGGTTTGCTGAAAAAAAGTCTAAACGTCAACTAATAACCCTGGTGACAGATAATGGTACGGAATTTATTAATAACAAATTCCAGAACAGACTTAAGGTAGCTGGAATAGAGCATAAGAAGTCTGCTCCATACAGGCCAGAACATAACGTTTTTATTGAAAGAAGAGGCCAAACACTACAGGCAATGGTTAGAACAATGTTAAATGATTCTGGGTTACCTGATTCTTTGTGGGGGGAGGCTACAATGTGTGCTAATAACATATTGAACAACGTTGTTAATACAACAACAGGTGAAATACCATTTACCAGATGGCATGGCAGGAAACCTGACCTAAGTTACCTGCACACATTTGGTGCACCAGCATGGGTGCATATTCCTGCACAACTCAGAAAAAAAGGGCAACATAGAGCTAAAAGATTTTTCTTCGTTGGTTATCAGGCAAACCATAGGGCATATAGATTTTGGGAGAAAGGCACATCTAAAGTGTTATGTAGTGCTAGTGCCCAATTTCTAGAACATGAAGGATGGGAGAAATTAGAACAGGATGCCAATAAAGATGTAATTATTGAATCCTATAGAAATCCCATTAGTTATCCCTGTAACTTTAAAAATAAAGTAAAGAGACAAATACAGGATGAAATAGTGCCCATAAAGGAAGAAACAGATTCAATAGCTGAACAGGATGAGGAAGATGAACAGGTAGTAGTTCAACAAAGTCCTCCTGTAAGCCCTGTAATTCCCAGAAGAACTACACGTATATCTAGACCGCCTGATAGGTACCAGGCTAACACAGTGTGCCAGATTAATCAAGTTCCTAATTCTGTAGAAGAAATTAAAAAGTATCCTACTAAGGAAAAAGAAAAATGGTATGCAGCAATGAATAAGGAACTGAATTCATTAAGAGATATGAAGGTGTATGAAAATGCCAAATTACCTGTAGGAAAGAAATCCATTGGCTGCAAATGGATATTTAAGGTAAAAATAGATAAAGATGGTAATTTAATCCATAAGGCAAGGTTAGTAGCCCAAGGTTTTAGGCAGAATGCTAATGACTATGATGAGGTGTTTGCACCTAGTCTTAAGGCAGCAACCTTGAGAGCAGCTTTAGTGTGGGCAGCTAGTAAAAACTATATAGTTAACCATTTAGATGTGGAAACTGCTTACTTGCACGCCCCATTAAAACATATTATTTATATGAAAAAACCTGTTGGTATTAAAAGTGAAAGTAAGGATAATAATGATTGTTGGTTGTTAAAGAAAAGCCTCTATGGTCTTAAACAATCAGGCTATGAATGGAACCAGTATATTGTAAAGGAACTAGACAATATAGGATTTAAAGCTGGTTTAGCCGATCCATGTCTGTTTAAAAGGGAGACAAATGGGAAAGTATCATTATTATTACTATTCACAGATGACATTGCATTGATAACTGAAACTAATGATGAAGCAAATAAAATAATAGCATCATTAGGAAAGAGAATAAAGATCAAGCAATTAGGGGAGATAAAGAAGTATCTCGGTTTGAATATAAAGAAAACAAGGAAAGGTTTTAAGATATCTCAGGAAGATAAGATAAGCAAATTGCTAAAAGATTACAAGATGGAGCTTTGTAAGCCGGCTAAGACTCCAATGAGTCAGGAGTTTAGCAACACTGATGAACAAAGCCCTGAGTTTGATAAGGTGATTTATCAATCTTTAATTGGTAGTTTGAGTTATATTAGTAATTGGTCTAGACCAGATATATCGTACTGCGTGAATCAGTTGGCTAGATTCAATTCTGCACCATGTGAAAGACACTGGATTGCAGCTAAGAGGATATTAAGATATCTTAAAAAGACAATGAATTATTCATTGTATTTAGAACCAAAGGGTGATTTAATTTTGAGTGCTTATGCAGATGCTAGCTTTGCATCAGAAAGAGACACTAGAAAGTCGACTTCAGGAACAGCCATAATGCTGGGTAATACATTAATAGGCTGGAAGTCAATAAGACAACAGCATATAAGTTTGTCTACTATGGAGGCAGAATTCTCCTGTTTATCATTGTTATGTACAGAGTTAATAATGTATAAACAAATGTTAATTGATATAGGTATAACTGTAGATTATCCTATAATTATACATGAAGATAATCAGGCAGCAATTCAAATGGCCACAAATATTGGAGTAAAAACAAGGAGCAAGCATACAGATCTAAGATACCTAAACGTGAGACAATCTGTAAGAAGTAAGATGATTCAGCTAGAGTACTGTATGTCGGAGGACAATTTAGCTGATAATTTTACTAAAGCCCAAGGTGCCAGTAAGCACCAGGAGAGTTGTGATAAATATGGGATAAGATTGTAAAGGAATTATATATTTATTTCACCCAAAAGGGGAGTATGTTAGGTATAACATTGATACCAAATATGGTTTGGGTGAATAAATATATAAAACTTAGATATCATGGTTTAAGTGCTTATCACTTTAAGCACAATGCAGCAGGCAATTAGCCGATTAAGGGTGCGGTTAGAAGTTACAATATAAGGAAGCATTAGAAGCTGGAAAGCTTACTCTGTCTGTCTGTAACTGTAACTGTGTGCTGCTGCGACTAACTGTGATTACTGACTGTGAGTGCCTGTGACTGAACTGTTATTGTTTGCTACTGTTTGCTGAATATCCAGCGTTTGTTTCTCTGGAGAGTGAAACCGGAGGAGGAGAAGATATCTTTATCGGCTGATAAAGATATTGCAAGGACTCTTAACTTGGACTATACTAGTGAGTCTTACTGGATGGAAATACTGTGAATGACTTAATGGACTGAATGACAATGCTTAAACTCTAACTGGATTAAAAACTATTTAAACTACAAACAGTGTTTGTGTTCAGTGTGTGTATACTCTGGGGCCCTTCCGCTCTCCTTTGGTTGCCTGGCTTGACTACTGCTGCAATACTCTGCTAGGGGTTAATTCCCAAAACCCTAACACATACACACACACACAAACACACAAACACCAAAACCTGCATCTTACAATGTCATTGCAGTCTGACAGAAGATGGCAAAGGCTGTGAGAAACAGAAAAAAGCTACCTGCATACAAACACAAACACACACACACACACAAACACACATTGGGCAACCTCTTCCCATCTCTTACTGCAGCAAGGACAAGAGAACATTTCAGAGGAAGATCCAATTGGCAGCCCTTCTGGACACATAGCCCACGTTTTATGGAAAACACCACAAGACACAAATGTCTGCAGAGATTTTCCATCACCCAGGTCATGGTTGTTGCAAAGATGCTTTTTCCAAGAGGCAACTGGACTTTTCTTGTTTTTTTTCTTTGAAGACGTTTCGCTTCTCATCCCAGAAGCTCCTTCAGCTCTGACTGGATGGTGGTAAAAGGTGTAAAAAAGATTTACACTCCTTGCAGACAGCTGGTCATTTGCATCCTTTTGGAGGGTCACTGAGGCCACTTGAAGGTTTATCTGTGACCTGGATGGCTGAGAATCTCTACAGATTTTTAGCTATACAATTTGGGATGAACACCCTTCAAATGGCGTAGCAGTATGAACGGATTTCCAGTAAAACGGCAGACTACAGGAACCATTGGCACAACGCAGGTCACCTTGAGGTCACAGACAAACCTCCAAGTAGCCTCAACGACCCTCTACAAGGATGCAAAGGACCAGCTGTCTGCAAGGAGTATCAATCCTTCCCTTCCCCACCATCCAGTCATGGGCTGAAGAAGCTTCTTGGAAGAGGAGCGAAACGTCTTCAAAGAAAAACCAAGAAAGGTCCAGTTGCCTCTTGGAAAGAAAAGCCCCTTTGGGACAAGCAGGACACACAATATTTCAGCAGCAGGAGAAAACCCCACAGCCTCAAGCCGCTGTCCTTTGGAATAACTGCAACAGGGGGGAGTTCCGTGAAAAGCACTGATGCAAACCTGGTTTCCAGCAGCCAACCACACACGAGAGACAGACAAGCCAGGAAGGCATTGTACCTACCTGGCCACGTGTGAAAAAGCATCCACGAGCACCGATTCGAATTCCTTCGTAAACTCGGGTCCTTTCTTTTTACTGTTCTGAATGACATCATTCGCCAAGTATAGGAAAGTGAGCTTCCTACTTGATTTGGCTGGAAAAGGAAAGAGAAAAAAAATAATATTTAGGTAACATGACATTGGAACCACATCTCAGATTTTCATATTCCCATGTGTTTGGAAGCTGGGATATTAAAAAAAGAAAAGAAAAACACGGTGTATTGAATTTATCTCCTGCCTGAAATCTGATAAAGGAGATAGCTTAGAATCCATCCACATTGAGGGACAGAAAAATAATCTCATAAACACCCTTGTGGCTTTGATTTAAACAAGGTCTCTGGAGAGAATGGAGAAATCTTGTATCCGAATGTGACCTGCAGTTTCAGTGCCATGACAGAGAGTCAAGAATGTTACACGGCCTCCTTCAAAACAGCAAAGTTTAAAGGACGAGGAAAATGAAAAAAAAAAAGCTAACCTGATGTCATAACAGTAATTTATTTATTTATTTATTTATTTACAGTATTTATACTCTGCCTCAAACCGCAAACACTCTTTTAAGAATTTAAACCACAATTATGAGAGCTGCAAGTTGTCCTTCGGTTTGCATCATTCATTTACTGACCTACAGAGGAATGATGAAGTCTTGTCATCTGCACCTCTATGACTCTCTGGTTTGGCTCTGCAACCCAACAGGACAGACACAGACTCCAGAGAGTAATTAGGACTGCAGAAAAAAACAATTTCTACCAACCTGCTTCCCATGGAGGACCTGCATCCTGCACGAGTCAAAAAGAGGGCTGTGAAAATATCTACAGACCCCTCACATCCCGGACATAAACTGTTTTCAACTTCTACACTCAAAACGACGCTATAGAGCCCTGCACACCAGAACAACGAGACACAAGGACAGTTTTTCCCTGAACGCCATCGCTCTGCTAAACAAATAATTCCCTCAACACTGTTCAACTATTTACAAAGTCTGCACTATTATTACTATTAATCTTGTCTTCACTCCTTATCACCCATCCCCTCCCACTTGTGACTGTATGACTGTAACTTTGTCGCTTGTATCCTGACGATTTATATGGACTTTGTTTGCTTATTTGTACCCTCTGACTATCATTAAGTGTTGTACCTGATGATTCTCGACTCTTGACGAAAGTATCTTTTCTTTTATGTACACTGCGAGCATTTGTACCAAAGACAAATTCCTTGTGTGTCCAATCACACTTGGCCAATAAAGAATTCTATTCTAATTTCTATTCTATTCTAATTTCTATTCTATTCTATTCTATTCCTTTCTTTCAAAGTTACTATTATAGCGATGGAAAAAAAGGAGATTTACAACCACATACCTCACACGTACAACCCTGGCAGCATCCTGAGGGTCACATAATCGAAATCCAGGCTCTTGCCTGGCAAGGCTGCATGCATTTACGATGCTTGCAATGTTCCAAGATCACAGGATTCCCCCTTGGCGACCCTGCCAGCCAACTTCCAACAAGCAAAAGGCAATGGGGGGGAGGGGGGAGCCCGATTTGCTTAACAGCACACTTAAAAAAAAAAACCCCATCATATCTCTGATGACCGTTTGCAAGGAACCAAAGGCCACTGGAAACTGAACAACTGTCTCGCTTAGCAACAGAAAGGTGTGGTCGTACTCCTGGTTTTAAAAGTCCCCATCAGCCAAAAATCTTCTCACAAGCCAAGACCAGAACTCAGAAGCAAACACAGGAAAGACTTTCCTCGCCACAAAGGAAAAACGAAAAACAGGCATGGCCTTGCTGAAGATGCAAAAGGATGGTGCCAAACCCCTGTGTGTGTGTGTGTGTGTGTGTGTGTCCAGCTGCATCGAGAGAGGGATGGCATCAAGATTACAAGAAGGGACGGTGCCGTATTTTAATACTTTAGAAAGGCCACACTTGGAACGTTGCATGCAGTTTTGGTTGGCACAATATAAAACGGATGCTGGAAAGAGTGGGCTTCGTTGGAGGTCTTCCAAGAAAAGACATTTGTTCGGAATGGCATAGGGTCTCCCAGTCAAGAAGGGGGCTAGACTAGAAGACCTCTAAGCCCCTTTCCAACTCTTGTTATTCTAGAATTACCCCCCAGGGGTCCTAGCCCGCCCAAAAACGCCAGGGAATTAATTTCTAGGAGCCTGGCCCTCTGACAAATCAGCCATCAATACCCACATAGGCATTAACCTCTGCAGACTATGCAAAAGAGGAAATCAGCCAGCCCCAAAGGGAACAAAAATAAGACCCTGTCACCCCTCCACCAGCCCTCAGCCCTCAGATCAGCAGAGATTAACTCCAAGGTTAGCATCAGACCAGCAATCCAGCAAACAAGACCCCAGTCAAGAAGCTGCCAAAGAGGCCAACACCCAAAGAATCTCTAAGACCGCCCACATCCACACAGACAGGCAAGCCACTAGAATATAAACTGACAGCGAACTGCACGCCTTACTATCGCTGATGATGTTACCTAGTTGGGCCATGAAACGCCTGCAAGAAAACAAGCCAGCTCAGAGAGCCCCAAGGACCCCACAATCTTCCTCCTCCTCCTCCTCCTCCTCCTCCTCCTCCTTCCACAACCCTGCTCCCTTCTAGCACTGACCATGTAATCTAACTGGGTCATGAAACAGCTGTGAGAAAACAACCAAGCTCAAGAGAGCCCCAAGGACTCCACTGTCCTCTTCCTCCTTCTTCTTCCCTCCCCCTCCTCCTCCCTGTAAATCCTTCCAGCACTGATGGTGATCCCTAGTTGGGTCATGAAACATCTGCAGGGAAACGACCCAGTTCAGAGAGCACCCAGGACCCCTCATTTCAACCCCGAACTACAAATAGTCTCCTTCAAAATCACCACTCTCTGAAACTTGCCTTTAAAAAAGAAAAGAAAAAAGAAAGAAAGACAAAGAAAAAGAAAAGCCTTGGGTTTTTCCTAATTTGTTTTTGATGGAGCTCCAGGTAGGGAGAACGAGCACCGATCAAAGCAGCCCCTTGGCTGTGCTTTTGGCTGGAGCGTGGGAACGGCAGCATCTGGGCTGCGTCCTTTCAACAGCAGCCTCTCTTTTGCATCACGGACACCACCGGCCGAGGGTTAAAACACCTTTTCAAAGCCAACCAAGCAGATTAACAAGACAAGGTGAGGGGGGGAGCAGGGGGCTGCTCTTCAGGCCCTCCTAAAAGGCGGCTGGAGAAGAGAGACCGCTGAAGAAGGGAAGGCGCTGCTGGGGGGGGGGGCACTGGCTTTGTGAAGGCACAAGGACGCCATTTAAGTGCAGCAGCTCAGCACAGGCTCAGCAGGGCAGGGTGGCAAAGCAGCGGAAGCGCATGGCAGAGGACGGCCTGGCTAAAGCCTCAGACTGGCGGATAGGCAGGCCCACAAGGGTTTCCCTCTGGCAGGACGGGCAGCAATGCACTTTACTAACGACAGGATAAAAATAAAATAAAATGCAGAAAGCTTGTCCCCTTTACTCTTGTGGAGGTAATCCTTGGCTTACTCGTCGGCGTTCCAACTCACCAACTCCAAACCAATAAACTCCGAGACAGATATTTCCTCTAAATTCCACTGTCGCCCTTGGAAGCCCTATTAGCACCGAACGCTTCTTACGCTGCCACCTTCTTGAGCCTGGGAAAGTGGGAGGAGTGTATGTAGTTAGACACAATAGCATTCTTCTTCTAAGTCAAGGTCATGTTCTTTCTGCACCTGGGTGAGAGGACGTCTCAGGTTGGGATGGAGGGTGATTGGGGCATGTGATGCCATGATGGGTGTAGGGGGTGGATTTGTCATGTTTTACTTATTGCAGGGAAGCCGGAACTTTCAGATTCGAGATGCCCCAGATGTGCCAGTTTACTGTCCAAATTAAACAGAACTTTTGAGAGGATATCTGTCTCGGAGTTACTGGTTGGAGTGGAGGTTTTCTGGAACACTGACATCCATTTTATTAGAGTTGTCGTATTGGCATACCTGGTAAAACCTGAATCTGAGAGCTCCAGGTTTTCCCTGCATAATTAAAAAAAATCCCTGCACCCACCAATCCATCACACGGCCCAACCAAATCTCCTTCCCCACTGGAGACATCCTTCCAGTCACTCCCCTCCAGGTGCAGGGCAGCTTGTCCTTGACTCTCTGAGAAAGAATGTTATTGTGTCTAGTCTTCTCCGCCACTATTAAATCCCCCCCTCCCAGATTCCTAGGCACCGAATGTGGCAGCCTCAAAGCTTCCAAGTAAAAAGTGGCTTCCAATGCTGACACTTACGGCCATTCATTTAGAGTGAGCATGCTCTCCGAGATGGCTGGTTTTCTTGCACAGGTTTCATGACCCAAGTGGAGAACATTTTCAGTGCTAGACGGGAGTGGGGTGTGTGGAGGAGGAGGAGGGAGGAAAAGAAAGAGGAGGAGGTGGAGGAGGAGGACTGTGAAATCCTTGAGGCTCTCTGAGCTTGGTGCTTTTCTTGCAGATGTTTCATGACCCAACTAGGGAACATCTCCAGTGCGAGAAGGGAAGGGAGTTTGGTTTGCACTGATGATGTTCCCTAGTTGGGTCAAGAAACATCTGCAAGAAAAGCACCAAGCTCAGAGAGCATCAAGGATTTCACAGTCCTCCTCCTCCACCACCATCAACAAGCTCAGAGGGTACCAAGGACCCCTCAAAGAACTCATCCACAGGGCTTCTCCAGCTATATGCAGGACTTATGACCACAATTGAGCCCAATACTTCTGTTGCTAAGTGAAACACCTGTGAGTCTGCCCCATTTTATGACTTTTCTTCTCCCAGTTGATAAGTGAATCACTGCTGTTAGTAAGATGGTAACACAGTTGTGAAGTGAACCTGGCTTCCCCATTGACTTGCCTTGTCAGAAGGTCGTAAAAGGGGATCCCATGACCCCAGGACACAGCAACGGTCATAAATATGAGTCAGCTGCCAAAGCGTCTGAATTTTGAGCCCTTGACCATGGAGATCAAATGTTGTAAGTGTGAAAAACATTCCTAAGTCACTTTTTTTAAGTACCGTTGTAACTTTGAATGGTCACTAATTGTTGTAAGTTGTGGGCTGCCTGTAATATCACCAAAAAGAACTCAGTGGGTGGGTGGGTGGGTAGAAATATCACCATCCAGGCCAATGGAGGTGGTTCCTTCACCTATACATGACAGGCAAGTGCCACTGAGCCAGCTTGCTCGGCTAGCTCCCGCTTCTATGCCAGCTGCAAGGACGGGCACCAAGCAGTAGAACAGGGTGAAAAGTTATCAGCCTGCAGCCACGTCATGACTGGTGAAAACAAATGTTATCTCATGGAACAGCTTTAAGCAAGAGCCCGTGCGGCTGAGGCGGCTCTCGGCAGGCTCTGAGAGGCTGGTTTGGGCACCAACGTTCCTTCTTCTAAGACCAAGAAAGCCTCACTTCTGCCAATCTCTCCAGGGGCTTCAGAAAAGCAGGCAGAGTAATTTACTGATCAGCCTCTGGCCACCTGTAGAGGCTTCCGTGTCAAAAACAAGACCTAAAACCCAAGTCATGGACTTATTGGAATAGTTAGGAATTATAAACTACCACCATGAATATCAGGACCAAGAAAGAAAATAACCGAAAACATTGATTTAATAGCTGCCAAATGCCAGTTCTTCCTTTTTTTCAAAATAAAAGCAGGTAGCTTATTTTGGGGTGGGTGGGTGTTTTTTTGCAGTTGTTCAAATCATACTAATGAATAACGCCCTACTAGTAATACCAGCCCTCCTCTCTGACTGTTCTGACCCCAAACCTTGTTCCAAGGAAACAAACACAAAACAGAGGTAACAGCACAACCTTTTAATGATTCTTTATGAATTCTGTTCCTTCCCGGTTAAAAGGCTCTTTCAAACTCATTGTCTCTGATAAGAACGAGCCTTGCCAAGGTGGTGCAAGGCTGCCAACAACCACGAGATAAAGTTGCCAAGAAATAGTTCAAACACAAAGAGTCTCCAAACACCAGCTCAGATATACCTAATGTCCACCAGACTCGAGTGCAAAAAACTTCTTTGCTTCCTGCAAAGAACTCCGGTTTCTCAGCTGGCTTTTATCTCTTATGGGAGGGGGCATTCCCTTGCAGCCTTACTCCGGAGTCGCCCGTGCTGGTGCAGTTGCTCTTTCCTTCGAGCAGCCCTGCGTGTATGTGCACTGGGCACAGGCTCCTCGGGGTCCTCTTCCTCACTGCTGCATCACACGCAGGCCCCTCATCCGAGTCCTCGCTCTCCGAGATCTCAGCCCTCCGTACCTGCTGCCGGCGAACCACAACACTGACAGCATCTATGGAGATTCTCCGTAATCCAGGTCATGGTTGTCCCAAAGGTGTTTTTTTCAAAAGGCAACTGGACTTGGTTTTTTCCTTGAAGACGTTTCGCTCCTCATCCAAGAAGCTTTTGAAGAAAAAAACATACACCCTTGGCATACACCTCTCTGACAATTCTTTGCTCCTTGGGTGGGCAGAACCACGCTGAATGGAGAGTGTCCCATCCATACCACAGGATCAGGAGATCAGACAGACCTGTGGAGTCCTGGGTGCTCTCTTGAGTTGGTAGCAGACGCTCCATGAGCCAACTATTGTTCAAAGAAAGTTCAAAACATCCTCAAAGATCCATCTCCTCCTTTTTTTGGAACTATTACCATCTGGCAGACGATACAGGATAAAAACAAGGACAAACAGGCTGAAAAGCAGCTTCTATCCCAGGGCAGGAGCTCTATGGAAGTCTACTGTATTGTGCAACATTAATGCAGTACCAGGGGTTTTCAGTTCAATTGTATAGAACCCTGATGGCGAATCTATGCAGGCATGCCAGAGGTGGCACACAGAGTGCTCTCTGTGGGGACGCGAGCCATCGCCCCAGCTCAGCTCAGCCGCGCATGCATGCACCTCCTGCTAGCCAGCTGGGCTTCAGGTCTCTGCTGCACGGGGGAGCAGGGCGCATGCCGGGAATGAGGGCACATGCGCAAGTGGGTCAGGGAGCATGTGTGGAGGGAGGGCGCATGCGTGGGGATGTGCGCATATTGTATTTTGGGAAAGCGCATGCGAACTTCGGGCATTCAGTGCTGAAAACGTTAACCATCAACACTGGTATAGAATGTAAAGGATGTGTGGGGTTGTTTTTTAAATGTGTAATGTACACTCAAGATGGCATTTAATTTTGTCGTATGAGGTGCAATGACAATAAAGTAAACTATGCTGATGATGTGACCCAGCTGGGTCATGAAATGTCTGCAAGAAAAACCACCAAGCTCAGAAGGATCCCACCAGTTCAACCCTGAGCAGCAAAAATTCTCTTCTGGTATCAGACCTCCACCTGTTTTATGGCCTCAGCTGTCTCTTCGTCCTACGCCCGCCCAGGGTCACAGGGTTGGAGCTGGATGGCCTAATAAATCCATAAAGGAAATAAAACTGCGGAATCTCCAGGAAGGAAGAAGAAAAAAGCTTTTCCCTCAAGAGCTCTGCCAAGTTGCAACAGAAAGATGCCACCTAATGGGTCCCAGAGCCCAGGCACCAGACCCCTTCAATGTTCACAGGTGTACCTGCCCTTGATCATCACACCTGAGAGCAAAACCCGGATGTGTATATCTCCATATATCGTACTGGAGGCCCAGCAAGCACATTTCGTAGCTTTTTTTGATCCATCTACATTTGTCCCGACTGTAACCCGGAGGACACAGATAAACCTCCAAGTGGCCTTAGCAATCCTCTAAAAGGATGCAAACGAACAGCTGTCTGCAAGGAACATAAACCCTTCCATTCCCCCCCATCCAGTCAGAGCTGAAGAAGCTTCTTGGATGAGAAGCGAAACATCTTCAATGGAAAAACTAGATGAAGTCCAGCTGCCTCTTGCAAAAAAGCAACCGTGACCAGCATAACTGAGAATCTCTATAGAGCCATAGAGCTATAGAGCCAAGTGGCCTTGGCACCATCTCCAGACCTGATGCCCCCACTGCAATCCCACCTATTGCTGGTCTCCCCCTTTTTCTCCTCTTTAGATCAGCCCCCAAGGAAAAAGTATGTCTTTATGTTTGTCTGGATGCATGGCGTCTCCCCTCTTCCCAAACCAAGATGAAGGCACCCTTTTCTGAATGCCGCAATGCTTCAATGCCATTAGAGGATACATACTCTTCGAATTACAACCATTTGTTAAGTGACCATTCAAAGTTACAGCAGCACTGAAAAGGGTGACTTATGACCAGTCTTTACACTTACGACTGGTGCAGCATCCCCTATCAACCCTTAGCTTGGCTGAACTGTGGCCATTTTCTTTTTGTAGCTTTTCCTCTAAGGAGGTTTCTCTTCTCACAGCTTCAGGGCTGACACAGCCTGGAGCTAAAAAGGGGAGGGGGAGGAAGCTATAGAAATAGTTGGGGTATTGTAGCCAAAATAAAATTCTTCCCCCTGGGAATCAAGAACGGTGGTGCAGGTGTTCAAAGGGTGGAGACTGAGGTCGCCTAGCAACTGGGCTGTATGCTGATTGGACCGTGTGACTGGAGATTCTGGGGAGGGGGGGAAATTGACAAAGTTTTACTTTGGGTGAAAAACCTGCGGCAACTTAGAGCCAGTTTTCCACCAGGAATGCGCCAATTTGATATGTCCCAAATAAAATGTTCTTTGAGGAACTCGCCTGCCTCGGAGTTCTTATTGAATGGGATGTATTTATTACTTGGGACCTTGGCATCCCCAGGGTCACGTGATCAAAATTCAGACACCTGGCAACTGACTCGTATTTATGACGTTCAGTGTCCCTCTTGTGACCTTCTGACGATCAAAGTTCATGGGGAAGCCGGATTCACTTAACAACCCTGTCGCTAATTGAAGCGATTTGCTTAGACTTAGAACAACTTGATTGTCACTTTGAATGTACACTAATCGGCATACCTTAAAATGAAATTTCATTGCATACAGTTCTCAAATGGTCACCACCTCCAATATACACTACATAAAACATGACTAAATACATACATAAATATATAATTATGCATATAGCCACATATATTATGACACAGAGAAACCACACAGTCCTAGTTCGGATGTATGCATGCACATGGTGAGAGAAACGAATCTTGTGAGTTTAGCAGATGGATGGCACAGGGAACAAAGAATCTGGTTGTCCTGCTAGAAATAACAACTCAACAACTGGGCCAAGAAAGGTCATAAAATCAGGGCAAAATTCACTTAACAAAAGCAACAGAAATTTTGGGCTCAACTGTGGTCATAAGTCGAGGACTGCCTGTACAATTAACATTGTCTGGGGTTCAACGATGGGGTTGCAGGTGGCTCCAAGGCCTCGAAGTTACACTTCTGTGAATTACTTGAGGGCAGGACAAGAAGCAACTGATGGAAACATATCAAGGAGAGAAGCATCCTAGAACTAAGAAATTTCCTGACAGTGAGGACAATTAACCAGTGGAACTGCTTGCCACTAGAACTTTTGAATGCTCCTTCCCTGGAGGTTTTTAAGAAGAGATTAGACAAAGATAAGATAATATGCTATAACTGATTACAATGAAATGAATATTATGAATTAGGCTTTGTAAAAGTTGAGATTTGCTCAAAAAGAATGATGTGAATTTATAATCAAAGTCTAATAAGGAGTTAACAATGATGTAACATAACATGCATAGTTGATCTATAGAATATGAATTTTAATAATGCACTTAGAAGGGAAAGACTGTTGATATTGCGCACAAAAGATATGTACCAACCGACACATTGTACAATGGAAAGATGGTTTTACTTGATGTTTTATGTTTGTATTCGTTAATGTCTGTGTTAAAATAAATAAAAAAACTTTCAATTAAAAAAGATTAGACAATCATTTGTCTGAAATGGTATAAGATCTCCTGCCTGACCAGGGGGCTGGACTAGAAGACCTCCAAGGTGCCTTCCAAACCTCTTATTCTAATTCTAATACTTGAATATTTCCCCATGACACATTTTCACAGCTACCCAACTAGGTACCACTACAAATCTTAAGTGAAGGAGGTGAAGAAGCTTCTGGGATGAGAAGTGAAACATCTGCAAGGGATGTGACAGCCCCAAAAATCAGACAAGGGGCCATGTGATCACACATTGCCAGTGCTTGAAAACAGCACATCCACACAATGGCCATGGCTTCCCAGGGTGTGACCTCCATTTGCAAGCTTCCCGGCCTCCTTCCCACAAGCAAAGTCAGTGAGGGAAGCCAGATTTGCTTAACGACCGCATGATTCACTCAACAACGGCAGCGTTTCACCAAACAGTCAAAAAAGATCGTCCAATCTAGTGTGGACTCACTTCACCGCCTTGCTTAGCAACATAAATTCTGGCTCTGGCTGCGGTCGTAAAACCATCTGCCCAGGTGGTCCTTGACTTACAACCACAACTGAGCCCAACCTTTTTTTGTGGCTCAGCAAGAGATTTGTGACGTTTGACCTGTTTTTACGACTTTTCTTGCCACGGTTAAGTGAATCACTGCAGTGCTTAAATTAGTAACACGGTCGTTAAGTGGATCTGGTTTCCCCCCCCCAATTAACTTGGTTGTCAGAAGGTTGCCAAAGGGGATCACGTGACCCCGGGGATAATCAGATAATCAGAGTTGGAAGGGACCTTGTAGGTCATCTAGTCCAACCCCCACCCAAGCAGGAGACCCTACCCCATTTCTGTCCAGTCTCTTCTTGGAAGTCTCAAGGGGACGTTGCAACCGACATAAAGGTGAGTCTCTGCCAAGCATTTGAATATAAACCACGTGACTATGAGAATGGTTGTAAATGTGAAAAAGTCATAAGTCACTTTTTTCAGGGTCCTTGTAACTTCGAATGGTCACTAAACGAACCATTGAAAGTCGAGGACTCCCTGTACAGGATAAACTGGAGCCTGGGGAACTGAAGCAACCGAGGCGACCCAAATTTCCTGGTGGGTAAAGGGGACTCCTCGTCTTATGACCACAATGGAGCCCCAAATTTCCCGTGGCCAAGCGAGACCGTTGTTAAGCGAGTTCTGCCCCGGTTTTTTTGCAACCTTTCTTGCTTGCCACAGTTGTTTACGTGAATCACTGCAGCTGTTCACCACACGTCGTTAAGTGAATCCCATTGACTTGCAAAAGATCACGATACCCCACACACACACACACACACACACACACACACAGAGCAACGGTCATAAATGTGAGTCCGTTGCCAAGCATCTGCATTTGGACTCCCATGACGGTGGGGGGAGGGGGGGAAATCTGCAGCGATCGTAAGTGCAAAGTCTGGCCACGAGGCACCTTCCCTCCACCCCCCAGTACTGTTATAACTTCGGGCAGGCCACTAAGCGAATCGTTAAAAGTCGAAGACTACCCGTATCCGACCCAGGCCTGGAGATGAAGCCCTTCAGACCCCCCACCCCTCAAAACAATAGGCCCTGTGGGCCTCCTCCTCCCCCCCCACCCCCCTCAGGGCCAGAAGGCGCCCGGCTGCCCTCCACGCCGGGGGAGGCCTGGCCGGGGATGATGGTCGGTCCGGGGACGCTTTTACGCGGCGCTTGCGGCTCGCTGGCCTCCTCACCCTTGCGGAGCTCTCGGTGCCAGACGACGACGATGGGCCCGGCGTGCTTGCGGTGGTGGATGAGCCACAGGCTCAGCGTCTGCACGCTCTGCTGCGAGTTGCTCAGCTCCGACAGCTTCCGCTCCAGCGCCGACTCCGAGAACGACGACATGGCGGCGGGGATTTCGCCCGACCCGACCCGGCCTGGCCTGGCTGGACCGGGCCCCCGGCCTCAGGGGCGACCAACCGCCACAAAATGGCCGTCCGCCCTTTCACCCCGGCGCCGCCGAAGGTCAGAGGGCGGCATGCTACGGGTCGCCGGAAGGGTCAGCGGCGGCGAGAGAGAGAGAGAGAGGAGGGGCGAGTTGCCAAGTGACCACGGGGGAGCTTGAGAGCGCCAACGGTGACGCCTGCGCAGTCCGCTCCGGGGGAAAGGCCGCCGCGTCTGCGTGTTCCGCGCCGCGCGCTCGTGCCGGTTGCCGGGCGGAAGGCTCAGGGCATGCGCGGGCGGGCGTTCGCGCAGGCGCCTTGAGCGTCGGGCAAGGTAATGAGGGCGCGTTTTCCCCTCAGGCCGTCCGAGCGGGTTCTGGCCTTGTCGGGCGAGGGGTCCCGGGCGAAGGGGCTGGCCTGTCAGCGTTCTCCGCTGAGGGACCCTGCCTGGCCCGGGGTGGGTGGAGAAGGCCCAGCCGGCGGAGGCCTTTCCTGTGGAGGAACCCCAACTGGGCTGGGGTCCGCCTTTCTGAGGGGATTCCCCGGCTCTAAGGCAAAGCCTGTGGGGAGGGGGCTCGTGGGGGGGCAGCCGCCTAACTACGGGCTACTTAAGGCTAGAAGTCAGGAGTTCGAATGCTGCCCCAGGGACGGAAACCGGCCGGCCAGTCCCTCCCTCTCTTTCTCAGCCCACCTCACAGGGTTGTTGTTGAGAGGAAAAGAGTAGTCCTCGACTTACGACCTAAGGTTGTCCTTAACGACCATAGTGGAGCCCAAAATTTCCGTTGCTGAGCAAAGCCAGTTCAGCGACCATTTTGCCACAGCCTCCAAGGGAAGCCCTGCAGTCATGAAGTGAATCGCATGGTCGCTAAGCAAACCCGCCTTCTCGACTTTCCTTGTCAGAAGCCCTCTGGGAAAGGTGAACGGAAATGGTGATTCCGTAACCCTGGGATGAAGGCGACCACCGTCATAAATACGAACCAGTTGCCAAGGTGTGAAACCTGGTCCTGAGTCACTTTTTTTCAGTGACATCGTGACTTCGGTCACTAAACGAATGGTTGTAAGTCGGGGACTGCCTGAATGAGCGATGTTCACTGCTGTGAGATTTGTGAAAATAATGTGGGTTGGGATGTCCTGGAGCTGAGTCTGGACAGCCACCTTATCTGAAATGTTATCGGTTCCCCTGCTTGAGCAAGGGGCTGGACTAGAAGACCTCCAAGTTCCCTTCCAGCTTCTAGTCTACCCTTATTCTCTGTTCTGTTCTGGTATCTATTCTAAATTTCTTATTCTATTTTCTCTATTCTCTGTACTATTCTATTTTTGTTCTAATTCTATTTTCTATTCTGCATTCTATTCTGTTACCTATTCTAAGTTCTTTAGTCTTTTCTCTGTTCTAAATTTTTATGCTATTCTATTCTCTATTTTATTCTGAATTCTTTATTCTCCATTCTCCACTATTCTATTTTCTATTCTGTTCTAGTCTGCATTCTATTCTGTCCTGTAATCTGTTCTATTCTAAATTCTTCTATTCTTCTATTCTCTATTTTCTATCCCTGTCCCTGTCCCTATCCCTATCCCAGGGATATTACTAACTAAATAAAAACATCCTTTTCTTTCGCTGGCAGGAGAATGGAGGTCAAGTGAGCCTGAGAACGGAGTAGCAGCAGCCGCGGCAGCCATGGCCATTTTCGACACCCCCCAGGAGGCCTTTGGAGCCCTCCGCCCCGCCTGCGTCCAGCTGACCAAGGCCCAGACGGTGGAGAACGTGGAGCGCCTCCACTCCCAGCTGGGGGTGGTCAGTGACTCGGCCCTGCAGGAGCTCCAGGAATACGTCCTTTTCCCTTTGAGATTCACCCTCAAGACCCCCGGGCCGAAGCGGGAGGGTGTAGTCCGAAGCGTGGTGCAGTGCATCGGCTTCGTGCTTTCGTCCACGTGCGTGAAGAAGGTGGATCTCCTCCTGGAGCTGTTCTCCGAACTCTGTGTCTGCCTGGCATCTCCCTCCAACCCATCCCAGCTGGCCCTGTTGTCGGAGGAGCTGAAGCGAGACGTGGGCCAAGCTCTGCTCGCCTTGCTCCACTCCGCTTATGGAGACATTCTTCTGTCTCTCTACCAGCCCTCCAGCCTTCCCCAGCTGGGCTTTGCTGTGTCCCTGCTTCTGGCCCTTGCCGAACAGGAAAAAGCCCGGCAGGTTAAGATCACGGCCTTGCGGTGTCTGCAGGCTCTCCTCCTGCAGTGCGACTGCCCAGAGGATCACCAGTCCCTAGAGAAAGAGGAGATGAGGCAGTGTGGAGATCTCTTTGCCTCCTTCCTCCCTGGGATCTCCATCACCCTCTCCAAGATTATCGCAGCAGACACGAAGCAAGGTCACGCCGTCACGGTCTCGGCCATCCGGCTCTTCTCTAGGACCATCGGTCTGGTGATGGCCGATGAGCAGCTAGCGGAGATCCCACCGGAGAGGAAGAAGCCAGCTTCTGAACAGAGCAAAATACAGATGCTGGTGGTCCACCGAGGCGCAGACTGGGCGAGAAACACCGCATCCAAACTCTCCATCCTTATCGAGAAGGTGGTTACATCTGGGTCCGCTCATCCCCACTGGAAGGTGCGACGGGAGCTGGTGGAAATGGCCCGCCTCCTCCTGACAGCGTGTGGGCGCTCTTTGGTAGACTCAGCGGGGCAGCTGTTAAAAGCCTTGGTAGGCCTTGTCAATGATGAGAGCCCCGAGGTCCAGCGTCTGAGCGAGAGGGCGTTGAAGGAGATGGCCGCGCAGGAGAGAGTAGCCGGGAACAGGCTCCTGGCCGACATCCTAGCTGAGGATCTGCACTCTCTGGCCACTGCCCTGCCCCGCTTAATGACCTCCCAGAACGACCAAGGCAAGATTGCCACTTTGAACCTGGTCCTTGGGTACCTGAAGCTCTTGGGCCCAAAGGTGAGTGTGGTTCTCCACTCTGCCTCCCACCTTCAGCGCCTCTCCAAGGCCCTGATGCAAGTCCTGGAGCTGGAGGCGAAGGACGTGAAGGTTGTGGAGGAGAGCAGCTGGGCCCCGGAAGCTTTTCCTCAGCCCACCCTGGGCCGCTTCCAGAGGAAGTACTTCCGCTTCTTCACAGATGAGCGGATTTTCCCCCTCCTGCAGCAGATTTGCCGGGCTCTGGGCACTTACGGGAATCTCTACCTGCTTGTGGATCACTTCATGGACCTGTACAGGGAATCCGCGGTGTACCGGAAGCAGGCCGCCATGGTTGTCAATGAACTGATTGCTGGAGCCGCAGGGCAGGAGGCGCAGAACGCTTTGCCGAGCTCAGAGGATCTCGTGGGGATCGTAACTTCCGTGCTAGAAGAATACGTGGACTCGGCAAACTGGCATTTGGTCACCCGCTTGGAGGTTCAGGAGTCCCGGGCTGAATCCGCAGCCACCGATGCCAGGCCCCTCGCTCTTACGTATGGAGCACCTAACGGACCTCTGGTGTCCCCCGGTTCGAGCCCCACCCTCCGCTGTATGAACAGCAACGTTTGGCAGATCTGTATCCAACTGGAAGGGATCAGCGGCTTTGCCTCTGCCCTGGGGAAGGACTTCCGCTTGCTCTTAATCTCTGCTCTGTACCCTGTGCTGGAGAAGGCTGGGGACGGCACGCTCCTGGTCAGCCAGGCTGCCAAGGGGACCCTGGCCGACATCTGCCAGGCCTGCGGCTACCTCTCCGTCCCTGAGCTCCTCAGGCAGAATGCCGATTACCTGGCCAATGGGGTCTCCTTGCACCTGAGGCACCCAGCCGATGAGCCCCACGCCTTGCAGGTCCTGGAGGCCATGCTCCGACACTCGGGCGCCGGGGGGGCCTCCTTGGTGGAGGACCTGGTTGAAGACGTCTTGGCCAGGCTGGATCAGTGTCACAGCGAACGGGCGTCTTCGTTCCTGGGGGCGCTACGGACCCTCATGGCCTCACTAGGTAACTGCGAATGAAAGGTTGGGAAATGTTTTTTTGAATGCCTCTGCTCCAGAACGTGCTGGTTTTGCCCTTAAGATAAACTTACGTTTCCAGCCCTGGTAGCATGTAGAGCCTTTAGACTTATATACCGCTTTACAGTGCTTTCCATCCCTCTCTAAGCAGTTCACAGCCTATTTGCCTGGAGCCTGGGGAGATTCAAACTGCCAAATTGCAGGCAGTCAGCAGAAGTAGCCTGCCTGCATTCTAACCACTGTGCCACGGCGGCTGTAGTAGTAGCCTCCAGATCTGTTGGACTTCAATTCCTATGTTCCCCAGCCAACACGGGTAATCCTCCACTTAATGGTTACTTAATGTTTAAAATGACGGCCAAATTTTTATAAAGATTACTTGCCACCTCTCCTGAGAGTTTTGACTGCCGTACCACCTCCTTGGTCACGTGATGGCATTTTGGGCATTTGACGGTTAGCATTTGTGATTGATTGATTTATTGCGCCATTTTCCAGCAAAAAATGCCCATTGAATAAGGCGGATTCGGAGTGACAACCATGTGCTTTGCTTAACAACTATGTGCTTCAGTTATTGACCATCATACGAATGGACATACATTCAAGTCAGATCGCATGCTGGCTTGACTTATGACTGCAGCAATGTACAACCAAAGTTCCTGGCTCTATTTGGGGTCATAAGTTGAGGACTCCCCGTATGCTTTTTTTGCTGCTCTGGAATCCACCCCCTTCAAGGGAAGAGAACAGCCACAGCAAACCAAGGGAGCCATTAAGCCTGCTCTTGCGTCTGATCGCGTTAAGAAGGCGCTAGACCAGGTTTGGAGACAAAGTTTGGTGTAGTGCAGGGTTGTCCAACTTTGGGAAACTTTTAGACTTGTGGACTTCCAACTGCCAGAATTCCCCAGCCATGGGATTTGGGTGATTTATTGGTTGGAAATTGCATAAAATGTGAATGTAGCAATTGCGTTTCGTTAACTTGGGTTAAAAAATGTGTGTGTTCATCTCTTAAGCGTATTTATCTTAATTAATGAAACTCTGAATAGTGAACAAAGATTGTTTCTTACCAGGTAGAATTCAGGATGCTGGTTATCACCTATAAAGCCCTACATGCCACAGGGCATAGAGAGACGTCCTGTCTTCCAGTTGAATCTACCTTTCTGGACTGTTTGGGCAGGGAGGGGGGCAGTGGTTAAAGCCCCCTCATGTTGCCTTGTGAGAATGAGGAAGCGGGTCTTCTCTGTCGCGCTTTCTGATACCACAAAATCCTTCTTTACCTGGGTGACGTCATCCGCTGATTTAGGGTTCGAATCAACAGTGCGATGATACCCAGTTGTATCTTTCAACTCCAGGCCAGCCAAGCAAGGCTGGTGTGAGGTTCTGCCCCAGTGCCAGGGACCGATGTGGGTTTGCATGGGGAGGACTCCTCTCCAGCTCACTCCTACCAGGACTGGGTGACTGGGTGTTTGGACTGCCCAGATCTGAAGACATTCCACCTTTAGCCTTAAATCAGGTGATGCTTCCCTGTTCCAAAGCAACACACGGTTTGTGCGTCTTCTGGACTCACAACTCCTGGTTCCCGGGCAGGTGACCGCTGTGGCCCGGAAGACCTTTCCACGGCTTCATCTGGCACACAAGTTGTGCCATTCCCAGATCAGGAAGTCATTTCAGACAGTCGCTTCGGAGTTGGTGGTGCTGGTGGTGTTTTTTCTCCAAAAAGACAATTGGACTTCCCTAGTGTTTTTCTTTGCAAAGCATCTCACTTCTCATCCAAGAAGCTTCTTTAGAATTGGAGATGAATTAATAAGTTAAGATGGGCAAGCAAATAAATAACTTCTTCACAGTTCTGAAGAAGCTTCTTGGTGAGAAGCAAAATGTTTTCAAAGAAAAACACCGAGAAAGCTGAGTTGCCTTTTTTTTGGGGGGGGGGCAACCCCTCCTTTGGGACAACCTTAGCTTGAATGATTGATTGAGAATCTCCCTAGACCTTCTGACTCACAGTTCGACTCGCCTCCTGGGGGGAAAAACACCTTTGGGGCATCCATGGCCTGGATGACAGAGAATCTCCATAGACTTCAAGGTGCTGGTTGCTACCTCGAATGCCCTCCGTAGCACAGGGCCTGCTTAATTGAGGGACCGCCACCTCCCACAGCATCTGCCTGGTCGATTTAATTTTGCAAGGCTGGTGCTCTCCTCATTCCTTCTGTTAAACAAAGCCACCTCTCTGCATCCCAGAAGTCCCCCTTCTCTAGCAGCCCCTGGCCCTCTGGAATGAGGTTCCCCGGAGATTCGAACAGCCCCTCTCTTATACTGGCGTTTCAAAGGGCCCTGAACCCCTGGCTGTTTGCAAGGGTGATTGAAGCCCTCCTTGCTTCTTTTTCTTTGTTTCCATCTGGATTTGTTATCTTTCTCATCGTTCTTTTTTTTTGTGTGTGAGCAGTTTTCTTAAATGTTTTCACGTTTTGTAAACTGCCCAGAGTCCCTGAGAGTCAGATGGCATATACAATTATTATTATCATCATCTTCACTAGACCAGAAAACGAGCAGCTGCTAAGTACAAGCTTCAAGCTATGTGTGTGTGTGTGCGAGAGAGAGAGAGAGAGAGAGAGAGAGAGAGAGAGAGAGAGAGAGAGAAGGCGGGGGGGCGGGGGGGAGCTATATATCAGTCTTACACCTTTTTACCCAGCCTGACAGTCTTTATATTCTGAGTGCAGGTTGTTCCTTGGCAGAGAAAAGCTTGACCTCCATGCATTTTTATTTATTTAATGATCAAATTTTTAAATCTACCACCTCACGTACATGAGTGGGCGGTTTTACAAATAAAAACAGAATGACAGAGTTGGAAGGGACCTCGGAGGTCATCTAGTCCAGCCCCCTGCTCAAGCAGGAGACTTTATATGATTTCAGACAAATGGCCCCCCAATCTCTTCTTAAAAACCTCCAGAGATCAGCACCCACGACATCTGGAGTCAAGTCATTCCACTGGTTAATTGTTCCCACTATCAGGAAATTTCTCCTTATTTCTAGGTTTGTTCTCTCTTTTATTGGTTTTCATCTGTTGCTTCTTGTCTGGCCTTCAGACAATAGGTGGACCCCCTCTTCTTTGTGGCAGCCCCTGAATTATTGGATCCTAAATATTGGATAAGTCATATAAAAAGAAACACAGTTAAAAAAAAGGGCAGAAGGGGCCACCTTCAAGCCACCAACCTCCCCCAAGGCTGCCTGCCACTCTTGGACCCAGTGCCAGCTGGCAGAGCCAACAGTTGATGATCAGGGAGGGTGGGGCCTGCCTGCCCCTGGAGCAAGGAATTCCATCAGGGCAGAGGCAACCGTTTGTTCTTCTAATGGAGCTGCCTCTCTCCTTCCTGTTTATATCTGTCCCTGGTGCTTGTAGCCCTCCTCACCCCAGGGTGATGTTCCGAGTGCTTTTTTATCACCAATTCATCTCTGAGCCAGGTTTGAGCTTTTGAAACAGGGAGCTAATTGAATTGAGAGAACTTCCTTCCATTAATGGCTTTACTTGCATAACTGCAGGGCAGGCGAAACGCTTTCCTCAGCCTGCTTTCCCCAGGCTCTTTTCCCCAGGCTTACTTGGGCTTAGATCCTTCCGTGCTACGCATTAAATTAGGCAGCAAGGGGTCTCCAGCGTTTTTGGTCTTCCGGCAAGTTCTTCAGCATCCTCCCAGGTGATTCTCCACCATGTATTTTGAAAGCTTCCCCTTGGTCGTTTGGCATTGTGTGTGTGTGTCTGTCTGTCCCATTGCCACCTTGGGGAATCAATTATTCTCCAGAAAATAATGACCTGTAAGTTGGAATCTTCTGCATGAGACAGTTTGCAGGAAAAACTCTTTTGGATCACTTTTTCGTTAGTAATATGGTCAGAATAGCAAAACTTTAGGGTTCGTCAAAGGCCTCTATGTTGGAAGACATCAAGTCTCTTTTTTAATACTTGCTGATGGCTTCCACGTCCCGCTGGCATAATTGGCTGTCAGGATCACTAGAGGTGAGCAAAGGGAGCTTTAAGTTTCTCTGGATGGAAACTAATCAAAAGAGAGAAGCAATCTGGAACTAAGAAATTTCCTGAGAGTGAGAACAATTAATCAGTGGAACGGCTCTCCTGAAGGCTTGCGGGTGCTCCCAACACTGGAGGCTTTTAAGAGGAGATTGGACAACTGTTTGTCTGAAACGGTGGAGGGTTTCCTCCATGAGCAGGCTGTGGGACTGCAAGACCTCTAAGGTCCCTTCCAACTCTGTTATTTTGATACAGAGGATGAGGACTAGAATGTATTTGTCCAAAGGTTTTTCCCAGATGTTGGTCTGAAATTCTCACCCATCCCGCCTTGGATCCAGGAGGCCCAACTGCATTTTCCTCTGCTTGGCAGCTTCCTGGTTTGGGCCGGAGCAGGAAACCCAGCACAAGCCAGAAGGTGGTTCCTCCTGCCCGTGGGCACCAAGGCCGGCCAACCTGCCCACTGCAGACGAAATGGAGGAGTTCTTCTCGGCATACGTGAAGCAGAAGCAGGTCGCAGAGGGGGATGTCGAGGAGGAGGAGGAGGAAGGTTGGTACAGCCATAAACGTCTTGGCCTGGGGTTGGGCAGGGGGGTGGGCAATGCCCACTCGTGGAGTGGCTGAATTAGTGCCTGGTCTGAGCACCCACAGCTGTTGGGCTGACTGTACAACGCTGGCAAAGCAAGCTTTCCTTCCGCGCCCCCACCCTCCACTGTGCCCACAGCTGTGGCCTCTTGCCTCCCCAGAGGATCCTGCAGTGCAGCCCGGAGCACTGGAAGAGCTTCCTGAGGCGGACAGGCCGTTGCCCTTGCAAGCCAAGATGGCGAAAGATGTCCTGGAGAGGGCCATCCACTTGCTGCCCAGCAAGAGCCTCGCAGTGCGACTGAAGGTATGTCATCGACGCAACCAGCTGCTCTCTGAGGCTGCCAAGCCCGCAAGGGTTTCCCTCACACACACACACACGCACACACACACACACACACACACGGGGCAGCCTGTCCTTGGCTTTGGCTAGTGCAGGGTGACCTCTTCCTACACCTACCCAGGTGTGTTAAATCCTGCTCCAAAGCCCAACCCAAGTTGTTAAGCAGGGAACCAGGTGTAGCTGGGTGCCAGTGAGGAGACAGAATCCAGATCTCTCTCGATAAAACGTGTTTGCCTGAACAAAGGTGGGTCCTCCATAACGGGTCGCCAACCTTTTGGACCTCAGGGACCACCAAACTCATATTTTTAAGTCCCAGGGGCCACTAACCGGTTCTGTGGGTGTGGCCTAATTTGTGGGTGTGGCTTGGTCATGTGACTGGCTGGGCACGGCTTATATGTAAATATTATATAAATATTGAATTTTGTATTTAAAAAAAGAGCAACTTTTACCCAAAATCAGGCAAAGCAGGCAGGCAGATTGAGTTGCTCACAGAATCACAGATTCATTCAGTGATCTATCTATCTGCCATCGGTTACCTGAGTCTGTCCCATAAAATTTGCTTGCCATGAGTCTGCAATGAATAATAGAAACTTCAGTCCTAAGGGAGGTTCGTGTGTGCTTAAAAGCAGAGCCAAAGACTAGCTAGAAAGCAAGAAATCCAACCATTTCCTGCTTCCTAGCTAATCTAAATCTCCCGGCACAGCAGAACAGATGATGGTCGGAAAAAGGAAAAATAGCAACTTTAAGAGGCAAGTTTGCCAGGTAAGGATTTGAGTGGGTGGGGAGAGTTCCCGCAGGCCATGTGGGCGGCGCAGCCTTGTGTTTCTGTGCAGCCTGGATTAATTGCTTTGAGGGGCTGCTCTGGGGGTGAGATTTCTCTGCGGCCCACCGGTTGGCGACCGCTGCTCCATAAGGCTGGAAGGACCCCCAATGCAGTGTGAATCAAGAAGCCAGTGCACGACAGATGAAAAATACTCATGTACGCCTTCTGTGGTTTTGAACCCACAAGCTTGTGGTTTCCTATGGAACTTTCCACAACTCCATAGCCTGGACATTCCTTCCTTCATCTCAACCTATGTACCTTTTAACTGGCCATCGGAGTCATCAGAATCCTGGTCAACAGAGTGGCAGGTCCTTGTCAGGCTGAGGAGAACCTGACCTTGGGAAGGAGAAGGCAGACTTATCCCAAGCCTGGTCCACCTGTCCTCGGCATTGAGGCCCCTTATGGAGTTCCACTCATCTTTTCCTGCCCCAAAAGGTTCTCACTGAATTGGAGCTAGAGGAGGAGGAGGAGGAGGACAGTTGGCTGCCCCATGGCCTCCAACTAAGGCATAATGGGACTCTCCATCTTCCTTCTTGCTTGGTCTTTGCTTAAACCTCTTACTGTCCCTAAGGACCGAGCACATGATAGACTGTGGTGCTCTCTGAGCTTGACGGTTTCCTTGCAGGCGTTTCATGACCCAGCCAGGTGACTTCGTCTGTGCTAGAATTGGGTTTGCAGAAAGGAAGAGGAGGACGACTGGGGGGTCCTTGGTGCTCCCCGAGATTTGTTACTGCAAGCATCTCATGACCCAAGTGGGGAACATCATCCGCGCTAGAAGGGATGGGGTTTGTGCAGGGCAGAAGAGGAGGAGGACTTGTGGGGGAGTCCTTGGCTCTCTCTGAACTTGGCTGTTTTCCCCAACATCACCCCTTGTCTCTCTTAATCCTGGCATGTTCATCTTCTGACTCTGAGGCGTCTCCCGATAGGCTCTCGAAGTCCTCGAACTCGGCGTGATGGTCCTTGGTCCACACAAGAATGTGCTCCTTCCATTGGCGCATCGGGGGTGGCCTGCTCTTGTTTGCCGCTTGGTTAACGACGACCCCTTGGCTGTTCTCGGAGCCTTTAAGGTAAGGCGAATCGACGTGTCCCATTGCAGGATCCAATCTGGGTCAGTCACCGGGACCAGAGGTTTAACCTTCCGAGCATTTGGACTCATGATGGAGCCCATCCTCTCCCTCCCTCCCCCTCCCCCTCCCCGCTTCTTTCTCTCTTCTTTCTCTCTGGGAGGAAGGAGAAACAAGCACAGAGAACGGGGAAATGAATCACAGAACCCCAGGAAAGGTTTTCCAGTTCTCCAATTCAAGCCTTGTAAAGTTATCTTCTTTAATTGTGGCACATCTGGCTGTTAGGTAAATTTCCAAATATTTTACTTTCTTAACTACCTGCAGGTCTATTTTCTTTTGTCAGTTCATTTTTTCTGTTTATCTGTAAGGTTTTTAGCTATGATTAGATAATACCGGTAGAAATTAGAAATTGGAAGAATATCATTATGTACAAGTAAAGAACGTTATTACTCTTATTATGTACTTGCAAATTGACTCAGGCGATGCACTGCTCATTAAGCGCTTACGTATGTTAAAGAAAAATATAAATGGAAACTAATAAAAGAAGAAGCCCTGGAAAAGAGCTCTCTCCTTCAGTTCAGCCCAGGCAGGGTCTCCTCTCTGGGGATGAGTGACCAGCTGGAGGGCTTCTTGGCAGGTGCTGTGCACTCTCGGAGCCCACAGTGGGGATTTCCTCAGGAGCCGCTTCTCCAAAGATGTCCTGCCAAAGCTGGAGGCCTCCCTTGTCGCCCAGGCCCCCACCAGCGCCCAGGCCGGGCCCGTCTACAGACACACCCTGGCCTTCAAACTGCAGCTGGCTGTGCTCCAGGGCCTCGGGTCCCTCTGCCAGGCTCTGGATCTGGGTAAGTACCAGGAGTGCCATGTAACCGGGGCTGGGATTCTCCTGATTTCGGCAAACCCTTTGTGTCACCCCCCCCCCCCCAAATCCCTCAGCTCCAGTCTGGCAACGCTGAAGCCTGAAAATGGCCTCGGCCAGGTCAGCCTCAGGGTTGACCTGTATTATGTGGAGGACCAATATGGATCCAGCTCTCTCTTTCTTCCTTTATCATATGTACATAGTGCCCCATCCTGGGGAATTCAGCCCTGCTGGCAAAAGCACCACAGGTACTCCTCGACTTACAACAGTCTGTTTAGTGACCAAAGTTACGATGGCACTGAAAAAAAAAAAGTGGCTTATGGCCGTTTTTCACACCTATCAACCGTAGCCGCATCCCCACGGTCATGTGATTTGGACTCTTGGAAACTGGCATGTACTTACGACGGTTGCAGCATCCCGGGGGAGCCACGTGATCCCCTATTGTGACCTTCTAACGAGCAAAGTCAATGGGGGAGCCGGATTCACTTCACAAACAACTGCAGTCACTCACTTAACAATAACTCTGGCGACAAAGGTCCTAAAATGGAGCCAAACTTGCTTGACTGTGGTCTAGCTTAACAGAATGAACATTGGCCTCAATGGCCATCGTAAGTCGAGGACTACCTGCAGTTGACTCTGAGGAGAGACCCTCCCCTGCATTTCTGTTGCTGGCCTGGCCTGGTCCCACTCAAGCAGGCTCTCTAGGGAGAGGGAGGGTGTGAAGGGGCAGGGGCAGGAGGGGGGCGTGACCGAGCGGCCCCTCCTCTGAGCCACCCATCTTAACTGTTTTCTGCAGGCGAGAACGACCTGAATACGGTGGTGGATGCCTGCCTGCCCTACCTCAGCGCCAGGCAGCCTGTGAGGCTGCAAGAAGCTGCTCTCAGGTAAGACAGGTGTGCCTGCAGGCTGCAGAGCCTCAGGGCTACCATAGGAACAGCTGTCCCAGATTCCCTGAAGGCTTTTAAGAAGAGACTGGACTGCCATCTGTCAGAAATGGTGTAGGGTCTCTCGCTTGGGCGGGGGGGTTGGACCAGATGACCTATAAGGTCCCTTCTGATTCTGATTATCTGTTAAAGATCTGAAGCAGGGGTCCCCAAACTTGGCCACTTTAAGCCTTGTGGACTTCAGCTCCCAGAATTCCCCAGCCAGCATAATTCCAGCCTCCAGTGGCCTAGAGGTGGAGCTCTCGCCTCACAGTCAGGAGTTTGTGAGTTTGATCTCGGGTAGAGGCAGATATTTCTCTCTCTGGGTCCACTGAGAAAATATCTGCTGGGGATATAGGACATACTATAAATATCTGCTGGGCGACAGGAAGGGCATCCGGCCAGTAAAACACACTGCGAGCTCCGTTCCAGTTTCCCAGACTCCACCCCACGGGGGTTAACGGGGCCCGTTAAATGACGATGGTGATTCTGGTCGTAAGTCAAGGGCTACATGCCAGTTGCCAAGCATCCGAATGTTGATGACACGACCACGAGGAGGCTGCCATGGTCATTAAGTGTGAAAAGTGGTCACCTTGTCAGTGCCATTGTCAGTCAACGAACGATGGCAAGTCAAGGGTTAACTGCTCGGATGCTCCCCTATCCTTCCGCTGGAGGCAGCCGTGCAGGTGACAATCGCCCTGCCGTCCTGCTGAATCCCCTTAGAGACATCGGGGTGCAGCACTGACCGAGCCAGCGGAAGCCCCCTGGCCCGTCCCCAGCTGCCCTCCCTGTTCAGCGAGGGTCTCTTCCGGCCTTGGCGGGCGCGAGTGAGCCACAGCACCGGGCTAAGCGGAGGCAAGCTGGAATCGATCACGCCTAACTGAACAAAGTGAACGCAATCAGAAGCGCACGCTGGGTTCACACACACACACACACACACACACCCTCCCGGAATCTTTCGCCGTGGAAACACAGGTTGCCTGGAAACTGCCAGAGTCGTCATTTTAAAAGGCTGCAGAAAGCGGCCGAGTCTCTCAAGTCCTTTTTTTTTTTTTTTAACCTTCAGAGGCTTCCAAGCCAATGGAAAGAGAGGTTGGTCTCTGACCCCAGCAGGCCATCAGCCCCTCCTTGGTAAGGCTTGAGTTTCACTCCTCTGGACCCCCAGCCAGGTGGGAGAGTGGGTGGGAGGCAGGATTGAAACCTCAAAACAGCTGGTGGCAAGGCGAACGGAACGGTTTGCCTTCAGAAGTTGTGGGTTCTCCACCATTGTAGGTTTTTAGGAAGAAAAATCTTCTGTCTGGAATGGTATAGGGCAGGGGTCCCCAAACTTGGCAAATTTCAGGCTTGTGGACTTCAATTCCCAGAATTCTCTAGCCAGCTGTGTCTTAAAGTTGCCAAGTTTGGGGACCCCTAATTTATAGTGACCATTCAAAGTTACAACGGAAGTGAAAAAAGTGACATGACCATTTTTCACCCTTACGACCCTTGCAGTGTGCCCCTAGTCACATTTATGATGGTTGCAGCATCCTGGAGGAATTCTGGGAGTTGAAGTCCACAAGTCTTAAAGTTGCCAAATTTGGAGGCCTCTGGTATCCTGCGTGAGCAGGGGTTGGACTAGAACAGGGGTCTCCAAACTTGGCAACTTTTAAGACTTGTGGACTTCAACTGAAAGCTGGCTGAGGAATTCTGGGAGTTAGAAGTCCACAAGTCTTCAAAAGTTGCCAAGGTTGGAGACCCCTGGATTAGAAGACCTCTAGGGTGCCTTCCAGCCCTGTTATTTGGTTCTGTTCTGTTCTCCAGAGCGCCTGAGGGCAGGGCAGGTCAAGAAGCAATGGGTGAAAGTTGGTTAGAGAGAGATCCGGTCTGGAAATAAGGAGGAGCTTCCTGATTGTTAACCAGTGGAACAGCTTGCCTCCAGAAGTTCTGGGTGCTCTGTCACCTGAGGTTTTTAAGAAGAGATTTGACAGCCATGAAATGGTATAGTCTCCTCCTTGAGCAGGGGGTTGGACTAGATGACCTCCAAGGTCTCTTCCAACTCTGTCATTCTGTTAATCTACTTGGAGACATGTGGACTTCAACTCCCAGAATTCCCCAGCCAGCCTAGGGCAAGTGTTTCTCCGCCTTGGCAACTTGAAGACTTGGGGGCAATGCATCTTGCTTCTCTCCTTCCCTGGGTTCAAGGATGGCCCCCGCCTGCTTGCTGGAAGCACCCAGCGTCCCTCTGGATGGGATTTTTGTCAGGGGGAGGAGGAGGAGGAAGAAGAGGAGGAGGAGGCTACAGTGAAGGGGCTCACAAGAATCCATTGTTTGGTGTCCCTCTTGGAGTAAGTGTGGCACCTCTTCATAAATGCTACAGCAGCATTTTTGAACATTGGGAGCTTCAAGAAGGATGGACTTCAACTCCCAGAATTCCCTAGGCAGCCTTGCAATTAAAAAAAAGGGGGGAATAACTATTTTTTTCCAACTTGGTACATAATTGTCCATGAATAAATCCTTACTATTTGCCCTGAAGAAGATTCCTAAATATTTCACATTTTTTGCAGTAAAATCCATCTGTGTATAAATTGTTTTGCATTTTCTGCCCATATCAACCTCTTAGTTTTCTCTTCATTAATTTGATTGCCTACCATTGAAGTTTATTGTTGTATATGTCCCATCAACGTTATTACAGAGGCTCTAGTAGCAATAGCAATATCACTTACATGCCACTTCGTAGTGCTTTACAGCCCTCTCAGAGCGGTTTACAGAGTCAGCATCTTGTCCTAAAACAATCTGGGTCCTCATTTTCCCTGACCTGGGAAGGATAGGAGGCTGAGACAACCTTGAGCCCGTCAGGATCAAACTCCTGACAGGGACCAGAGTTTACCTGCAGTATTGCATTCTAACCGTTGCACCACCACGGCTCAGGAAAGAAGGAGGGAGGAAAATGTTGCAATCGAAATAACAGTTATCTACCACTCCACAGTGATTTACACCACCCTCCAAGCACTTTGCAGAGTCAGCATCTTACTCCCAAACAATCTGGGTTCTCATTTTTAACCGACCTCGGAATGATGAAAAGCTGAGTCGACCTTGAGCTGGTCAGGATCGAACTGCTGGCAGTGAGCAGAGTTTGCCTGCAATGCTGCCTTCTAATCACTTAATCAATTAAGCTGTTGTTTGTCAGGATTCCAGCAATCGCCCTAATGAAATCATGATTCTCGAGCCAAACTTCAAAGGATTCATTAGAGGCGACACCCTGGCCCTGCCCTGTATGAAGCCAACTCTGGCCTACGTCATTTCCAGTCCCCTGGGACCCTGTTTCCCCCCCTCCCCCCCAGGTGTCTCATAAACCAGGTTCTCCTATTGAGCACCTTCACAGGCTGGGTGTCATCAATCACGTTCTCCAATTAAATATATTCCCGGGCAAAAGCTCTGGTAGTTTAGCTACAATCTTTTAAAGAGAAGAGTTGGAATGTACTTCCGCTTCCAAACTGCTGCATGGCTCTTCCAGGTTGCCTTCCTCATTTCCCCCCCCCCCTTTTTTTTTTTCTTATGGCAACTACTAAAACAGGCCTAGGAATGTTTGGTGAGTTGACATTGTTAGAATAACATCCTGGGCGCCCCCCCTTCCAACACCAGACATCGATACCTGTCTGAAACGGTCGCTTACCTTTCTTGGTAAGCCAAGATAGCAGAGACATTCCCCTTACTGGGGTTTCTGGGGAGATGCAGCCATGCCAGGGTGGCAGAGCCATGGCCGCCTCCTCCGTACGAGACTCTCACACGTGGCGGAGTTAAGTCCTAAAGGCGAACGGGTGGCGGGGGAGGGAGATGGGCTGCAAGAGGAAGTGCCTTTTTGCAGAGTTGCGGAGAGAAACCAAACGCAGGAGTGAAATCACGGCTGAACTTCCTGGCTGGCATTTCTCAGGGGGACCTCAAGATAACGGAGGCTCAGCTCATTTCATGCCCCTCCCGGTTTTTGTGGGCGTGGTTGGCAAGACAAAAGTCAGCTGGCGTTAAGTGGAACCATAACAGGGCATGTTTCAAGGGGGGGAGGCTTTCTACCAAGTGTGGGGGGCTACCCAGTACAGGTAGTCCTTGACTTACAATAGTCCATTCAGCGACTGTTCGAAGTTACAAAGACACTGGGGGAAATGATCATTTTTCACATTTAACGACCATTGCAGCACCCCCCTCCTGAACGGTCACGTGATCAAAATCCAGACCCTTGGCAACCGGCTCGTATTTATGACAGTCGCAGCACCCCGGGGGGGATGGTTGTCACATGATCCCCCTTTTGCGACCCTCTAACAAGCCAAGTCAATGGGGGAAGCTCGATTCGCTTAACGACCGGGTTTATTAACCGGTGCAGGGATTTCAGTTCGCAGCCGTGGGAAGAGAGCTGGTGAAATGGGCAAAGCTCGCTGGACCACTCGCTTAGCGGCAGAGAGGTTGGGCTCCGTGGTGGTCGTAAGGGGAGGATTGCCTGCCCGCAGAAGAGCCCCGGTAGAACCGAGCCTGATGGGAGAGCTGGGGGTGTCGCGTTGGGCTCTGTGTGCCCAGATTGCAAAGCAGCCCCTCAGGATTTCCCCCCTGGCAGCCGCATTGATGGGGCTGTGGCAGCCTGACAGGGAAACATCTTCCGGGCTCCCCGCTTGTCCAATCAATTTAACAAAAGGAAAGAAATCTGCCTGGCAGGAACCACCACCAGCAGCAGCCCCCCCGTTGAAAACAGGCCTCCTAGGAGAGGGAGGTTGAGGGGGGAGGAAGGGGTTGGATGGATGGATGAGGTGCCATCGAGTGGTTTTTGACACCCGGCGACCCCATAAAGTGAATTTTCTCTACCACACTCTGTCCTTCGCTTGGTTTCTCTCCCCCTCCCCAAGATCTTCCGTCTCTGTTGGAGGTTGAGGGCAGCCCCCCTAAAGAGAAAAGTCAGGGAGGGGGAGCTCGGCTTCTTTTGCCATGGCAGACCCTGGGCCGGTGGCGTCCATTTGTGTAAACTGGCCCTCCCGTAAAGCAAGAAGTCCAGGTGGCAGTTTGAAAATGCTTCCCTGCCAGGGCAGCTGGGAGAGAATAGGAAGAGGGAGGGAGGGAGGGAGGGAGGGAAGGAAGGAAGGAAGGAAAGGAAAGAAGGAGAGAGAGATCAGGAAGGAAGGAAGGAAGGAAAGAGGGATGGAAGGAAGGAAAGAGGGATAGAAGGAAAAGGGAGGGAGGAGAGATCTGAGGAAGGAGGGAGGAAAGTGGGATGGAAGGAAGGAAAGAGGAATGGAAGGAAAAGGGAGGGAGGAGAGATCTGAGGAAGGAGGAAGGAAAGTGGGATGGAAGGAAGGAAAGGAATGGAAGGAAAAGGGAGGGAGGAGAGATCTGAGGAAGGAAGGGAGGGAGGAAGGAAAAGGGAGGGAGGAGAGATCTGAGGAAGGAGGAAGGAAAGAGGGATAGAAGGAAGGAGAGGGATAGAAGGAAAGGGAGGGAGGAGAGATCTGAGGGAGGAAGGGGGAAGGAAGGAAAAGGGAGGGAGGAGAGATCTGAGGAAGGAGGAAGGAAAGAGGGATAGAAGGAAGGAAAGAGGAATGGAAGGAAAAGGGAGGGAGGAGAGATCTGAGGAGGAAGGAAGGAAAAGGGAGGGAGGAGATCTGAGGAAGGATGAAGGAAAGAGGGATGGAAGGAAGAGGAATGGAAGGAAAAAGGGAGGGAGGAGAGATCTGAGGAAGGAGGAAGGAAAGAGGGATAGAAGGAAAAGGGAGGGAGGAGAGATCTGAGGAAGGAGGAAGGAAAGAGGGATAGAAGGAAAAGGGAGGGAGGAGAGATCTGAGGAAGGAAGGGAGGAAGGAAGGAAAAGGGAGGGAGGAGAGATAGGAGGAAGGAAAGAGGAATGGAAGGAAAAGGGAGGGAGAGATCTGAGGAAGGAGGAAGGAAAAGGGATGGAAGGAAGGAAAGGGATAGAAGGAAAAAAGGGAGGGAGGAGAGATCTAAGGAAAGAAGGAACAAAGGAAGGAGAAAGGAAGATGGGAATCAAAAGGGAGGAAGAGAGGGAAGGAAGAAGGAGCAAAGTGGCAGGAAGGAAGATGCGGGGAGGGGGAATTCTCTGCATCTAAGCGCTGGGCATTCTTAACGGTGCTTTTTAGTGACTTGGGCTTGTTTCTCTTCTCCTGCGGCCTTAACCAACTGCTAGATTTATGGACCTTAGAGGGCTTTAACTGTCTCCCTTCGTCCCTCCTTGATTTACAGGGATGTTACTTCCTCTACAGGCTCTCTCATTCGTGGCAGCTTAAAAATTCCTTTCCAGCTCCTTTTCACTTCGAAAAGAGGAGGAGGGGAAGAGGGAGGGGTGGCTCTTGCCAGAGCCCCCGGGAAGTCCAGCTGTGGGAACCTTGTCTGTGCTTTTAGTGGGTGTCATCCAACTGGAGTGGGCGTTGAAGGAGCGGAAAGCGCCCTAAAATCGGCTCCTGGGGACAGCACTGAAAAGGGTGGGAGAAGATTCAGGAGAAAGTGATAGCGCTCAGAATCAGAATAGAGCTGGTAGGGACCTTGGAGGTCTTCTAGTCCAGCCCCCTGCTCAAGCAGGAGATTCTTTTTTTTTTTCTTTTTTTTTTATTGGTATTTTTTATTTTATTTTATTGAAGGTACATACCATTCATCTTCCATTTAACGGTGTGTCATCTGGGTACAAGTATCTTGTGCAGTAACCATTAAAATTTACATCCATGTTCATTACTTTGGTATTCTCTGTTCTTTGTCTTATTCTTATCCGATCAATATACATAATACCTCTGTTATTGTAACCTCTTCTTAGCATGTTTAATTCCGTAGACCTATTTTCTATATTTCACTAATCTATTAGCTATTTCTAGCTTTCATATTTTTTCTCTAGACATTAATGAAATAGTTCCCATATCTTACAATATTCAGTTTGCACCTTCTCTTTAATTGCAAGTCTTAATCTATTCATTCCTGCACATTCTAATATTTTCCTAATCCCATTTTCATCAGTAGGAATCTCTTCGCTCTTCTAATTTTGAGCAAATACAATTCTAGCTGCAGTTAATCCACGAACAATCAAATATATTTTCTCAAGCAGGAGATCCTGTACCATTTCAGGCAAGTGGCTGTTCGATCTCTTTAAAATCTCCAGGGTTGGAGCGCCCACAACTTCCGGAGACGGGTTGTTCCCCTGGGGAATCGTGCTCACTGCTAGGAGAATTCGCCAATGGAACCGCTTTTGCCTTCAGCCTTTAAATGACGGAGCCCTGGAGAGAGCACTTCTCTCTTGGCTCCAGACTGGGACTGGCGAGTCCTCGGAGAAGCAGATTTGATCCAGGGGGTGAGGTAAAGCAGATCCGGAAATGGTCTGCTCTCCTGTGCAGGAGGCGTTGAACGGAGGCTGGAGGGCCACTTGGGAAAGGAGGTGGAGACCCACTTGGGTCTCCTTCAAGCAAGGACCATCCTGGACTCCCCTTTGTTGAGAAAGGTATAGTGGACTGAAGGCCAAGTGGACTACAGGAAAGCAAAGCCAGAACTGTAGTTCCTGCACCAAATCCCTGAGTATAACTTTCTCCCTCCCAGGCTCTTCTTCCCACTGCCTGTCTCCCCCTCCCAACATCCAGTCAGTTTCAAAGAAGGTGGTTTTGGAGAACAGTCGCTTTGAGCGTAGACTGTCTTGCAGCTTCTTTCTTCTCCCAGGGAAACGACCTTGAAGTACCAGTCTCCCCTGAGAAGCATGATTCTTTCCATCCGTTCCCCCCCCACCCCACCCACCCAGCATCCACCCTTCCTTCCTCCCTTTCCTTATAGGTATAAGGTGGCAGCTCTGACAGAAATGCTAGTTTTGTGGGTTTGGCTGCTCTGCTCCATGGCTACCCCAAAAAAAATAATCTTCCGGATCAGGGAGAAAAGTCAGAGGTGAAGAATTGAAGCTAAAAATCAACGTTCCTTAAACTACCCAATCTCGTTTGAGTGGGTGAGTGGATACACCATTTTGGAGGGTCACATCAGACGTGGGCTCCTAAGCTTAATGACGCACGTTGGGTTTACACAAGATGGTGGAGCTACACAATCAAGCTTAGCGTGTTTCGAGAATAAATATTTATTTCGCGTATGGCATCTACTGAGGTCATGCAATCACTGATCGTACAAATATCAGTTTAAATAAAGCATCAGCAATTGTGTATATATATATGTAGATAATATCCCCCTGAAAATAAGACCCTGTCTTAATATGTTTTTTGCCACCAAAAAAGAAAAGGCACCAGGTCTTATTTTCGAGGGATGTCATCCACTGACTAACCTCTCTTGCATGCATCGCCCCCTGGCCTCCTTTTCGCTGCCAGAGGCCTTCGGGAGCTGCTGCTTCTGCAGCCAGCAAGGCTTTCCTGAAGGCCTCTGCAGCCGATAAGAGAGCTCAGGATCGATCCAGAGCTTTGTTCTCAGCTCCAGAGGCCCTCAGGGAAGCCTTTGCCAGCCTTGCTGGCTGCAGAAGAAATGGGCCGGCAAGGCAGGTGTCGGGGGGTGAGTGCGAGGCCTGGCTACGATTGTCCAAAGGTAAGTAGTAGCGCAGCTCCATCCCTCCCATCCCATCCCCACCCTAGCTTAATTTTTACCCACTCTAGAGTGGGTGGGGATCTTAAGGCTTTATTTTGGGGATAGGGCTTATATTGGGCAAATGTAAACAAAATATATCAAGTTTTAGGTAGGACTTAACTGTCAGGGTAGGTTGTATTTTGGGGAAAACGATAATATACAGGGTAAAATATGAAATGAAGATAAAACTGAGTCGAAGGCCCAGAAACCAGAAAGGGGGATCCCCCCCCCCATGTGTTAGAGCTGGGCCCTGGCCTCCCTTGCCACCCCCAGCCCTCGGCCTGCATCTTTCCTCTCCTCCCGCTTTTGCAGTGTTTTCCTTCGCCTGATGGAGGTCGATCCGGACGCCGTGTGGTTCTTCCTCTGCAGCGTCTGGTGCCCCGGAAACCCGGAGGCCCCCCACCCCTGCCTACGCCCTGTGAAACTAGCAGGGGGCGAGAAGACACGGAACGAGTTCACGGACAACGTGCAGAGCCTCTTGGACCAGCTGGGCAGTTGAGGGCGAGGGGGGAGCACCCGGGCACACTCGCCCCGTGGAGGTAGGAGGCTCGGCCCAGGGCCCCTCTGGGTAGAAGGGGAAGGGAAGGTGGGCTGCCCCGTGAACTGGCAAAGGAGAGCTGGAGAGGGTCCCCATCCCTGGAGGTTTTCTGGAACCTTCAGTCATGCCTGAAGGACATGGGGAACGACTTCTTGCTGTGCACCTGGGAGCAATTGAGGAGACTGTTTGTAGGTCTGGGTTGAAATGAGGGCTCCTGGGTGCTCTCTGAGCTTGGTGGGGGTTTTTTGTTTTGTTTCACAGGACAGAGGCCACCACAGAGAAGGGCAGTTTCCAGCCTTCTGAACGTCCACAGGTCCAGCCAAAACGGCCCGGAGCAAAGACACTTTGGGGCACCTAGAACCCGAACGATGAGGGGTGCCGGCAGGCGATATCCGGAACTGGTTTGTCCACCAGTTGTCGGGATTTTTGCCCTTTTTGGGGGCTGCACGATGCTCTCACAACAAGCCACAAAACAGGGACCTGGTGCTAATCCCGGCAGGGCCCAGGATGGGGACCAGATTCCCAAGGGGGCTGCAGTTTCCCGGTTTGCCGTGTGGATTAAGATACCGAAGGCCCCAAACTCCCTGCCTTCCTTTTGCCCCAGTGCCGATTTTTTTTTTTGGGGGGGAGCAGGGAGACGGGGCACCTCAGAAGCTCCCCCTGCACCACGGGTGTCCTCTGAAAGTTTGCAGCAGCCTCGCCCGTTGCAGAGAGAGAGGGGGGGTGTGAGCTTAATATGCAGAGCCCCAGCCGGAATTAAGCAGGCAGTGTGCAAATGCCGTTTGCCTCCTCTGACCATGATGGGGCTTCAGACAAAAGCAATTTACTCTGCCTGTAATAAAGCCGAGATGATAACGAAGCTGTTGAGCCTCTCGTCTCTGCCCACACACACACACTGCCTTGGTCTCCACCAGACCTCCACACACGCCCTGCCTGCAGCTTCCCAGGGAGGCCTCTGTCTTTAGCCAGGACCCCCTTGTGGGTCAGGCCCCCCTTTGCTAATTTCAGAAAACGCTCTGCATTACTTTTATTTCTACCATTCACGGCAATTCTAGATCATTAAAAAAAAGCCAGTGTAGAAATAGAAATAATTTTTAAAAAAATCATAAAATAAAATCATAACCTCACCACCCGAGTGTGTGTGTGTGTGTGTGCGTGCAGGAGGGCTAGTCCATCCCAGACAGTCGGCCTTCCGTTTGGGGAGCCCCGGCAGGTGGGGGGGGGGCAGTCCTGGGGCTGCTGAATCCCCCCTCTGCAGCCCCTCTGGCATCCAGGGGATTCCCAGGGGCAACACCCCTTTATCTGCAGGGGCCTGGGGTCTTTTTGTACCCCTGAAAGATCAAGGCCAAGGTTTTCCAATAAGAAGAGAGCTGGGGACGGCGACACACACACACACAAAGACACACACAGACACACACGCACCCCTAGCTGCCGCCTGGGCCAGGAGCTCATGGTTATTCTCCGTTGGAATGAATGGGAAATCTTGAAATAGCTCCTCTTTTAATAAACCACACACACACACACACACGAAATAGCAGTAGTCCTCGACTTAACGCCCACAGTCGAGCCCAGATTTTATGTTTCTAAGCGAGACATTTGTGAAGTGAGTTTTCCCCCCGTTTTTCTTGCCACCGTTGCTAAGCGAATCACTGCAGCTGTTCAGCTCGTCCCACGGTGGTTAAGCAAACCTGGCTCCGAAGGTTGCAAAAGGGGATCGTGTGTGAAAAAAAAAAAAAACAACAATCCCGGGACACTGCGACCGTCATAAATACGAAGCAGTTGCCAAGCCTCTGAACTTGGATCACGTGAGGATACTGCAACGGGCGTAAGCGTGAAAAACGGCCGTGAGTCCCCCTTTTTTTTTTCTTTTCATTGCCGTTGTAACTTTGGTCACTAAACGAACTGTTGAAAGCCGAGGACTGCCTGTATGGACGGGGGACTGAGCACCTTTTGGAAAAGCAGAACTGGGGGGTGGCAGCCCCTCAACCAAACGCAGTTCGCTTGCATTTCCTCCCTCGGCTCCTCCATGAAGGAAGAAGGGAGGGGATAGAAGAGGGGTGGGACCCCCATCTCCTCCCCCATCTCCTCCCCCATCTCCTCCCCCCATCTCCTCCCCCATCTCCTCCCCCATCTCCTCCCCCATCTCCTCCCCCCATCTCCTCCCCCATCTCCTCCCCCATCTCCTCCCCCATCTCCTCCCCCATCTCCTCCCATCTCCTCCCCCATCTCCTCCCCCATCTCCTCCCCCATCTCCTCCCCCATCTCCTCCCCCATCTCCTCCCCCATCTCCTCCCCCATCTCCTCCCCCCATCTCCTCCCCCCATCTCCTCCCCCCATCTCCTCCCCCATCTCCTCCCCCCATCTCCTCCCCCATCTCCTCCCCCCATCTCCTCCCCACCTGGTCCTTGGACAGCCCCTCCCCTTCTTTGACCGCCGGATAAACGCCTGGCAGGGTGTGTGTGTGTGTGTCCCCCTTCTCCCCTGCGCGGTGGGTCTGTCAGTGGAGATACACAGAAATGATGGGGGGCTCCAGGTCTGGCTGAGCAGAAGCCCCCTCCCCCCCTCCCCCAACCTGGAGCTGCCTCCCTGGTGGTGGTGCGTATTTCATTTGTGACAAGACAATCAGGCCACTTACAGGGTTCTGCCCCATTTAACCTTGTATCCCGTTGCACGCTCGCTTGGGGGGGCCTCAGGGGAGACGTGACGCTGGGTGCAATTTGTCTGCGTCTCTTCGGAGCACCGTGGAGATGCGGAGCCTGGCGGCGACCCCTCCACCCCCCACCCCCACTTCTTCCTCTCCCGTCTGGCTTGCCAGCCTCCCAGGTTGGACCCATTCTAGAGTGGGGGAAGGAAAGGCCCTGGGGCTGCTCCACGACAGGTCTGGTGGAAAGGACACCCACCCCACCCACCCACCCGATGAGGCCCCTCTGGTCCTGCGTCCTGCTTCTCCCTGGGCAAAGGCAGAGGGGGGTCCCACAACCCAAGTAGCCCGTCTCTCTCGTGGGTTTTTGCCGAGTGGGGTTCGAAAGCAGGAGCCACCCCCCCAGGCTGGATTCCCTGGGAATGGGTCTCTTTGGGAGCCTTCCAAGGTGGGGAGCCGGAACTCAGGTGGGCCTGAGCTGCATGGGGCAAGCGACTCAGAACCTTGCCCAGTGGACTCCTCCCTCCCTCCTTTCTCCCTCTTCCATTCTTTTTCTCCCTTCCCTTCAGTTCCCATTCCCTTTCTCCTCTGTTCCTTCTCATCTCATCCCTTCCCTTCATCTATTCTCTTTTCATCCTCCTCTCCCCTTTCCCTTTCCTTCCTTTCACCCCCTCCCTTCCCTTCCCTTCATCTATATCCTTCCTTTCCTTCCCTTCTTCATCTATTCTCTTCTCCCCCCTCCCTCCTCTTTCCCTTTCCTTCCTTTCACTTCCTCTCCCTCCCTTCTTCATCTATTTCCTTCCTTTCCTTTCCTTCCCTTCTCCATCGATTCTGTTCTCTTCTCATCCTCCCCTCCCCTTTCCCTTTCCTTCCTTTCACTTCCCCTCCCTTCCCTTCCCTTCTTCATCTATTCTCTTCTCAATCCTTCCCCCCTTCCCCTCTTCATCTATTTCCTTCCTTTCCATTCATCTATTCCCTTCCCTTCCCCTCCCTTCCCGTCCCTTTTTTCCTCGTCCCTTCCCTTCCCCCAAGTGGTTCCTGTCTGTCAGCCTCCCTGGCAGAGTTCCGTGTTGGTGGCCAACAAGGCATCTGGATTTGCTCCGCCAGCACCTGGCAGGCAGGGTTCCCCCCCCCTCCCCACCACCTACTGCAATATGCCAGCGTGTTCGGTGCCCAGGCACAGGGAATCCGGGGTGGGGTGGGGGCTTATTGCTCTTGGCACCAGCCGATCCTTTCCCGGATGCCCATCCGAGCTCCGGTCCTTGAGTGGATTTAGTAAAGCAGATTTTTTTCTGTATCGGCTCTCATTACCTGCCAGTGATTTTGGAGCTGTAGCGACGGGCGCTGAGCCAGCTAAGCCCAGATTCCATTGTAGCTTAGTAGGTGAGCCGTGAATTGTGTCCTCATTAGCCCAGGAAAGCAGCTTTTTTAGTCCCCCCGGAGCGATTAGCTGCTGCGGAAATGAATTCTCTCACTGCTGTGGTGGTGGGCAGGAGTCGTAGGCGCCCAGCTCCAGGGCATCTGCCGGCTTCCGATGATTCTGTCTGGCCTGGCTGGTCTCAGACAGAGACGTGGAAACGGAACGGATCGATGCCTGGGAGAGTCCGGGAGAAGTTCCCCGTCACTTAAGCTGAGCCGCGGAATTGAGAAAACAGCCCTAGCCCTTCGACGTATAGACTGCTTCCCGGTGCTCTACTACAGCCCTCTCTAAGCGGTTTACAGCCTATTTGCCCCCAACAATCTGGCTCCTCGTTTTACCCACCTCAGAAGGACGGAAGGCTGAGTCGATCTTTAGAAGGGAGGGAGGGAGGGAGGTTGGTTTTAATGTAGAAAGAAGGAAAATACGAGGGAGGGAGGGAGGGAGGAATAGCACTTAGACTTATATACCGCTTCACAGCCCTCTCTAAGCCGTTTCCAGGGTCAGCCTCTTGCCCCCAACAATCTGGCTCCTCGTTTGACTGACCTCGGAAAGACAGAAGTCTGAGTCAACCTTGAGCCGGTCAGGATCGAACTGCTGGCAGTCGGCAGAATTAGCCTGCAATACTGCATTCTAACCACTGGGAAGAAAGGAAGGATGGTTTTCATGTAGAAAGAAGGAAAATACTGGGAGGGAAGGAAGGAAAATAGCAATAGCGCTTCAATTTCTGTACCGCTTCGCGGTGCTTTCCAGCTCTCTCTCTAAGCCGTTTCCAGAGTCAGCCTCTTGCCCCCAACAATCTGGGTCCTCATTTTACCGACCCCAGGAGGACGGAAGGCTGAGTCGATCTTGAGCCATCGGGAATCGAACTGCTGGCAGTCAGCAGGGTCAGTCTGCAATACTGCATTCTACCCACTTCCCCACCACGGCTCTTAAAAGGGTCTCTAAAGAAAACAGTACCCCCATCTCCTCCACAGGGCTGTTGTGTAAACTACAGTACTTGGTGGAGTCTGAGTAAGTGGCCAGAGGAATCTTTTGCCACGAGATCGGGGTTTCGGTTGAACGCGTGGCGTTTGGGGGAAGAGTGTGTCGTGTGAGCTCTGCCACTGGGGATTGGGACCTGTGCCCGGCCTGGCCTGGACAACCTCTGTGTAAAGGACTGTGCAGATGACTTGGGGGGAAGAGGAAGAAGAGAAGGAGGAACCTTCTATTGCTTAACGGCCGGAGGATAAAATTCAGAAGGAATGGAGAACTTGGAGTCGAGAGAGAGAGAGGAATCTGCCTAGAATCCCTACATAGCTGCAAGTAGTGGTTGGAAACTAATCCTGAAATTAAGCAACCTGGAATGAAGAAGTAACTTCCTAACAGTGAGGACAATTAACCAGTGGAACAGCTTGCCACCAGAAATTGTAGGTGCTTCATCACTGGAAGTTTTTAAGAAGAAACTAGTCACTTACCTGAAAATATTATAGGTTCTCCTGCTTGAGCAGGGGGCTGGACTAGAAGACCTCCGAGGTTCCTTCCAGCTTTATTCTGTTCTAAATCCCTTTTGAATTCCATTGACCTCCGTCTCACACCCAAGTCCTGCTGATCTTAGCCTGAGGAATAAATCAGTTTAACTGGAACTTCACATGTTGCTTCTGGTCTTTGGCACTTAACTGGGATCCCCCTTCATGCATCAAGTTACAAGCGACAGCAGCAAGTGAATACTTCTCAGAGCTACAAGACTGATGATGCCAGACCTCCCAGGCAGGAAACAGGACCTGCACGAAGCTAATTCTACTTTTTGTGAGGCTGCATTGACAGGATCTTGCCATTCTGGAAGCACAAACCTCCCCGCTGCCCCTCGTTACAGTCTGAGACATTAGGCAGGGTCCTTCCTGGGGGTCTTTCTCCACCCGTGACGCGGCTGCGGGCTACGTCCTCTCTGGTTTGACCCTTGCTTAGGCAGCATCTCTTCCCTGAAGGTCGTCTACACCGTCTACCGTACTCTTGTCGTGTGTATGTGGAATAATTCCTCTTTGACAAAAAGGGAGCTGTAGCAGAACGCCGGAGTTGGAAGGGGCCTTGGAGGTCTTCTAGTCCAGCCCTCTGCCATTCTGGATAAATGATCGTGCAATTTCTTCTTTAAAACCCCCAGCGATGGAGCCTCCACAACTTCTGAAGGCAACTTGCGTCCCACTTGGGCAATAAAGAATTCTATTCTATGCTATGCTATGCTATTCTATTTCTATTCTATTCTATTCCATTCCATATTTTCTATTCTATTCTATGCTATGCTATGCTATTCTATATTCTATGTTCTATTCTATTCCATATTTTCTCTTCCATTTCATTCCATATTTTCTATTCTATTCTGTAATTCTATTCAATTCTCTATATTCTACATTCTATTCTATTATATTCCACCCTATATTTTTTATTCTATTCTATTCTATTCTATTCTATTCTTATTATCTATTCTGTTCTATTCTATCCTATATTCTATGTTGTATTCTATTCCATATTTTCCCTTCCCTTCTCTTCCATTTCATTCCATATTTTCTATTTTATTCTATTCTATTCTACTCTATTATTCGATTTTCTATATTGTATTTTCTATTCTATTCTGTTCTATCCCATTCCACTCTTAATTCTATTCTATTTCTAATTCTTATTCCAAATTCCCGACCTTTTCCTAGCCCTCCCTCCCTCCTTCTCCATCTTCCAGAAAGCCTTATCCCCCACCCCACAAAAAAAACCCATTTTGTGTGCAGGCAGGCTTTTAAATTTATATTTGCTTAGGAATATCAATGGATTTTGGGTTTTTAGTTTTTTTTTAAATCCATGAAGTTGGGCATTTGGTTTCTCTCTTTCCCTTTTTTTTTAATTAGTTTGGCTGGCCGTGTTGATTTTTGTTTTACAGTGCTTATCTCCGTCCGCTGCCTGGAAGGTGGGGAGTGGGGTGCTGGGAAACAAGGGGGGGGGATATTTATTAATTAATAAAAGATGCCCTGGGAGAGGAGGAGCTGGATTTAAAGGGGTCTCAATCTTCCAGGGCCCAAAGCGCCAGATCTGCACCCAAAAGAGTCCAGGGTGGGTTGACGCAGACATTGTTTTGCACCATTATTATTTTCACGGGATGCCAGTCGGACCCTCACGATGCCCGTCTCCCCCTCCCCAAGGATCCCTCTGCTGTCTTCTTTCTGTGGCATGGAACTACATCATTCGAAGTGACCGAACACCCCAGGTGGTGGTGTTGCCTGCCAGTGGCCAGCGGAGCTGGCGGCAGACTCGGACAGTGAGGAGGTTGCGGAGGAACATGGCCCAGTCTGGGGAAGGCTCTGGCGAGGGGCTCTGCCTCGGAGGCAGAGGTGGGGCCAGGGCCCTCCGACAGTTATCGGCTGCCTTTGGAGTCGGACATCAGTGAGGCAGAAGAACAGCTGGAGCCTGTTCCCAGTATGCGCATGCACAGAGCTGCCAGACGAAGGGAACAGCTAAGGAACAAGGGTCGACTGGGGAGTAAAGCCACAGATGGACAGTGAATGGCCCCTCCCAGAGGGAATAAAAGAGGAGCGAAAGGGGAGTGGGGTTTGCAGGAGACAAACAGTTCAATTCATGAGGGTGAAGATCTGTGCCTGACTCCTCGCCAAGTCATTGCTGCTACAGCATGGAGTTTGGGAGCTATCGGCCTAGCAACTCTCCCAGCCTGATCAAGGTCTGTGGTTGTGAAATCTCATAGAAGACTCTTTGCTGGAGAGGAATTCCCTTGAACCCAAATAAAAAGGGGTTTTATCGGGACGAGGAGTTCGGCTTCGTGATCTTGGGAAGGTGTAGGTCAGAACAGGTGTGTGTTGTTTACACAGTGTCCCCAAACGTGCTGCCACTCTGGTTTTGAAGCCTAGCTGTTGCTTTTGGGGACTGAAGGACCCTCTCCAATGTGTGTGTGTGGGGGGGGGGAAGGGTCCTAAGCCCCACTCCTTTTGCCAAAACAGAGTAAAGCTAAGACAGCTCACGATGCTGCTCAAAGATCCAGCGAAATGGTCTAAAAAATTAAGAGGAGAATCTGAAGCCGTCAACTTTCTGCAAATACTTTAAACTCAACACTTTTTTTCCCCCCAGAATGGAAACGGGGAGTTTCTCTTCCATCAGGCATTGCAGAGATCTATCCTCAAAAGAGAGAGAGAAAAAAGGACAAAACTGATGACCGGAGAACAAACTGTAATCAAGATCAGCCATCCTCTTTTTACAGTCTCTCCGTGGTTTCTTCCACTATACATGAAAGTATTCTAGGTTTTCACCAATGTTTCACTTAGGCAGAAAATTATGGCCTCTCCTGGAAGCAGACAGGTTGTTTTAGCTTTGCCCCTATTATCCTTGAATTCTATGTATTCGGTTGAAGATCTATTGCAGAGGTCTCCAAACTTGGCAAGAGCTACGCTGGCTGGAGAATTCTGGGAGTTGGTCCACAAGTCTTCAAGTTGCCAAGTTTGGGGAGCCCTGATCTATTGGTTTAAATAAAAATATATATACTTTTTTTTTTTTAACAACCCAGGACAGAGGGCTGTACGCTCTGCCAGTCCCACCAGGTCTGGCTGGGAATGATGGGGGAGCCACAGCTGAAGAATTTACTGGAAAGGTTCCACCTTGGCTAACGCATCTCTGTTCTGCCTCCCGTTAGGATGTTGAAAAATGACATTTGCCCCTATTAGCATTTTTCAGGCTTGGCCACTTGAAGAGCGGGTGGGGGTAGACTTCAATTCCCAAAATCCCCCAGCCCAGGCAAAGGAACTCTGGGAGTTGAAGTCCACCCCGGTCTTCAAATCGGGTTTGAAAAACATTTAGATGGCTGGAAACTTGATACAGTCTTGTGATAGATGGATGTGTGAATTTAGATTAGATTAAGAGTTAGAAGGGACCTTGTAGGTCATCTAGTTCAACCCCCTGCCCTCAAATATTGGAAGATGCTCTCCTGTCTCCCCTGGTCCTTCTCTTCCCTAGACTAGCCAGGCCCAGTTCCTGCAACCAGTTCATCGTATGTTTCAGCCTCCAGTCCCCTAAAATCATCCTGGTTGCTCCTCTCTGCACTTTTTCTAGAGTCTCAACTTCTTTTCTATAGTGTGGTGACCAAAACTGGATGCAGGACTCTAGGTGTGGTCTTACTAAGGCTTTACAGAGTAGCATTAGTACCTCCCTTGATCTTGAACGTATCCCTCTGTAAATGCAACTTAGGATTGCATTGGCTTTTTTGGCTGCCGCTGCACACCATTTTTACATGTTGAGTCCTCCTCACCTTACACATCCAAGACCAGAAATTCCTGTTACTAAGCAAGGCAGTTGTTCAGAGGTGGCCAGATTTTAATGTCCTTTTTTTTTGTTTTGTTTTTTTGCCCTGGTTGTTAAGCAAATCTGGGTTCCTGAATGGCTTGTCGTAAGTCAGCTGGGCAAGTCACAAAGGGTGATCACATGACCTGCCCCTCCCCCCAAAGGAACGATGGTCCCTGGGCATGCCCAGAGTGCTTCCAGCCCCTGCCTCTGGTGTTGGTTTTGCAACAACGGTGAATGCTTGAAGGTTTCAGAAGGAAAGGAGGCCACACGGCGATCTCCGCTTAAAAGATCTTTTATTCACTTCCACTGGTCACAAACTACTTTGCACAGTGCCAGGATGCTTTCGCAGCTTGCGCCGCTGCCCCCTTCCTCCCACCCCCACCCCGCCAGCTTTTCTACTTAACAGCCAGTGCAGCATTTGGGGGGGTGGGGGGTGGGCTCCTTTGGGGTGGCAAGTGTCTCTCAGGGGATCCACTAGGGTGGATCTCCTGGCCTGTGGGGTGCTTGCCTGTCGGCCTCATAAAAAGTTGGATCCAATTGGAAACAACCACCATTAAACCGGAGTTTCCCAACCTTAGCAGATATAAGATGGGTGGGCTTCAATTCCCAGAATTCCCCAGCCGGGGAATTCTGGGAATTGAAGTCCACCCTGATGTAGACATCCCCCCCCCCAATAGAAATATGTACAAGGGGTGCAGAAGGGAGGAAGAAGAGGGTGGGGACTGATAGAATCAAACCAACCATGATTGTCTTTTCTGTTCAGGGGTCAGCCCATAAAACCTGCCTTCTCTGCCCCCCCTCCCATTGCCAGAAAGAAGCCCCCTCCCCTCAAATAAATCCAGGCAAAAAAGACCCCAAGCAAAACAAGGAGGGGGGGAGGAGAGAATCCACTGGACCCCTCCATCGTCTTTCCCACCCAAAGAGAGGCGTGCGAGAAGGGGAGGGGGTCCTCAGATCGCACCCTTTCTAAAAGGGGGAGGGGTTCCCTCTTTGCAGCCATGCCGGGGACCCCCCCCAATAGAAGCCAACCTCTAATCTGAGCTTCTGAAAGGGAACCTCCCTGTGTTTTGTTTTTCATTTCATTTTATTTTTCAATATAAAAAAACGAATAAAATAAACCCTCGGAATAGAAAGCACTCCTGAAAATTTGACCCCCGACCCGGAAAGAGAAAACGCCCCCAACTCCCTTTTTGCCCCCCTTCTTTTGAAACGTCCCTCTTCCAGGGACTGCCTAGGTGTGTAGATATATATATTTCTCTCTCTCTCTCTCTCGGAATAGAAACACGTCACAGGTATATTCATAATCATAAGATGGGAAGAAGCATAAATATGCCTTGTTGTTTTTTTCAACAGAAAAGAAGAAAACAAACCCCAACCCTCCCTCCCCCCACCCACCCCCAAAAAGCACAAGCAAGTCATGAAACTTCAAGGCGGGGGGAGGCTCTAAAGCTGAGCTCACACGACATGCTAACCCTCCCCCCTCCCCCCGCCGCCGTGGGAGGAGAACTAATAGCGGCCCATCCACGGGCTTCCCACGGACGGCGGGGCAAGGGGCGCACGAGACACGGAGCGACGGGGATTCTAAGGAAGCCGGACAAACCCAAACCAGCATGTTGTGTGAATATGCAGCCGGGATCAATTCCCCCCTCCATCCCGCAGAAGAGGATCTGGGGCAGAAGGGGGGGGGGGTGCCTTCCCAGCCCACAGACCTCCCCCTTCCCCAGTTTTTTCCCACCTTCCCATGATCCCCCCACCCACCCACCGTCTCCGCCTTCTTTGGCTCCAGCGGGACGCCTTCCAACCCACGCCCACCGAGCCTCGGAGGTTGCTGGCGGGGAGCCTGGGGGGGGTTGGGGGAGAGGTTGGGCTTATTTACAGGCGAGGGGGCGCGCAGTTGCGCCAGTCCGGGTGCGAGCGATCCTCCTCCTCCTCCTCCTCCTCCTCCGCAGCAAGTTCGTGGTTACCGCTCTCTGGCTGCGCGGGGTCTTAGGAGGGGACCCCCCTCCCCGGTCCAAGAGCTCCGGGCGGGGAGGAGGAGGGGGGCGCGCGCGGAGATGGAGACCCTCCCCCTGCGGGGCGCAGCTCAGGCGGTCCGGGCTCCGGGGGAGTGGGCGGGCGGGTGCGGGGTCTCTAGCGGGCGCAGGCGGGGGCTTCGTCCAGCGAGCGCTTCTTCAGCTCCTTGGCCAGGCGGGGCGGGTGGGGCGGGCGGGGGCGGCCGGCCTGCCGCGCTCGGGGCTCTGCCCGGCGGCCAGGAGCAGCAGCTGCGTGTCTTGCAGGGGACGGCCGCCGCCGCCTCCTCCGCCGCCTCCGCCGGCCGGGCCCCCGCTGTCCTCGGCTTCCACCCGCAGGTACGCCTTGGCCTTGTGGTGCCGCGCCTGCCGGTCGCTGAAGTCGATCACGCGGCACTCGTAGGTCCCTTCGTCGGCCGGCTTGACCCGCGAGAGGCGCAGCTTGTGCGAGATGTTGCTGCCCGCCACCTTCACCACCTGCGGGCACAGAGAGCAGAGCAGAAGGGTCGAGGGGGGGGCGCCAGGGACGGGGGTGGGTGGGAGAGATGACCTTCCGGGTCCCCTCCCCCGCGCGGGCTAGGATCCCGAGGCAGAGGCTGCCGCCCCCATCCCTCCCTTGGATGACGGCCCCCCAGGGGGATGGGCAGCAAAGAAATTAAGAATGGAACGAAATGGAATAGAATAGGAATAGAAATAGAAATAGAAATTAAAGGAATGGAATGGAATAGAAATAGAATAATAATAGAATAATAGAATAGAATGGAATAGAATAGAACGGAACGGAACAGAAATAGAAATAGAAATAATAGAAATGAAAGGAATAGAAATAGGATAGAATAGAATAGAATAGAATGGAATGGAATAGAATAGAATAGAATAGAATAGAATAATAATATAATAGAATGGAATGGAATGGAATGGAATAGAATAGAATAGAATAGAATAGAATAGAATAGAATAGAATGGAATGGAATGGAATGGAATGGAATGGAATGGAATGGAATGGAATGGAATGGAATGGAATGGGGTAGAGTAGAGTAGAACAGAACAGAACAGAACAATAATATAATACAATATACAATAAAATAAAGTCCATTTGGATGACCACTTGGGTGCCCAGAACTCTAGTTCTATGATCCTAAGGGGAGAGCCTCTTTGATCCAGCGGTTAAGATGCCAGGCTGGAAACCAGGCAGCAGTGAGTTCCAGTCCTGCCTTGGGCACGAAAGCTGGCTGGGTGGCTGACTTTGGGCCAACCCCCAGGAGTTGGTGAGCTCTACCTCTGCCTTAGGCACAGAAAACCACTGGGTGACTTTGGGGCAGGTCCTTCCCTTCCAGCCTGGCCCACCTCACAGGGTTGTTGTTGTACTAGTGGAAAATGGGAGGAGGAAGATTTAAGACACAACAAGGCACCCTGGGCTGTTCGAAATCATACATACATACATACATACATACAAAAATTCCGTGTTTTTTTGCATGCAGCTTCGAAGGCCGTCCGAAGGAAGGGAAACCCAGGTCCCATGTGGTGCGTTTGTGACTTTCCCCGAGAATTGTGTCGCCTTCTTTTCCTGTCTGTTTTGCAAAGTTATATTTATGGATGCCTGTGACTGAGGCGGGAGGCCCCTACACAAACACACACACACACACACACACACACACACCTCAGAAGAAAGCCTGCCATGTGCACGCTGCGGGAGGGGAAGAGAGATTTGCTGGGGAATGCTTTAAGCCCCTTCAGCATCCCTTAAGTGGGGGAATGCACACCCGATGCACACATTTCCTGGTCCTCCCAGGCTTGCTTGCAATGTCCCCTCCCTCACGCACAAAATCCCTGCCAACATGCACAGAACTGGCACCGCAGCGCAAAACGACAACCTTGCAAACCCCCACAAGCTCTGTGTCAGGATTCCAGAAGTTCCCCCCATTTAAATCATGAGCCTCGAGCCAAACTTCCAAAACTTCAAAAGGATTTATTGGGAGTAATCATGCCGGCACTGTATCATAAATCATATTCTCCAATGGGACACATCCATAGCCCAGAGTCATCCATCATGCTCTCCAGTTTGAATTTTGCACAGCGGAAACTTCAGTCGCCTAGTTACTATCTTTGATAACATTTGTGGAATGCACTTTCGGTTTGCAAGCTGCTGCACTGCTCCCCCCTCCCTCCCTTTCTGTTGGCAACTCTAAAAAGACCACAGAAATATTTTATGAGTTGATACTCTGTACGTTCCAGGAACCTTTGTGATGTGGTGTGGAGAAGGTCACAGCAGAGAAAAAGACACAAGGTGTCCACTTTTGGTCTACAGCTGACACCTTCCTGGCAGAGATGGGGTGATGTTTATCTCTTTAAGCTGCCAATTCAGGGGTGTTTGCAACACACGCACACACACACAGACCTCAAAAAAAAATCAAGGTAGTGCCACATGGGTTGTTTTGACCACAGTCTGTGGACACCCCTGGCTGTCATGAACTAAACAGACCAGGCCCCATAATGCAAGAAAGTCGGATTTTCTGTGCATTGTATCCCAACATTTGACCAAGGACAGTCAGCTTAGCACATAGAACACAGAATAACAGGGTTGGAAGGGACCTTGGAGGTCTTCTAGTCCAACCCCCTGCTCAAGCAGGAGACCTTATACCATTCTGGACAAGTAGCTGTCCAGTCACTCTTAAAATCCTCCAGTGTTGGAGCACGCTCAACCTCTGGAACACAGAACATAGAACAATAGAGTGGGAAGGGACCTTGGAGGTCCTCTAGTCCAACCCCCTGGTCAGGCAGGAAACCCTATAGGGTACCATTTCAGACAGCTGGTTGTCCAATCTCTTCTGAAAGCCTCCATTCCCTTCTGGAGAGAAACTATTCCATTGGTTGGTTGTGCTCACCGTTTTCTCCTGACTCAGAATCACAACTTAACAAGAGTTGGAAGGGACCTTAGAGGTCTTTTAGTCCAACCCAAACGGGAGAGCCTCTACCCATGATAGCAAACCTATGACACGTGTGCCACAGCTGACACGCAAAGCCGTTTGTGTGCGGGCGTGTAAGCCCCAGTCAAAGTTACCTGCACTGCACATGCGCAGGCCTCCCGGCTGATTTTGGGCCCGTTTGAGGCCATTTTCGCCCTCCTGGGGCTCGAGGGAAGCCTCTGCAGCCTCAGAAGGACGAAAAACGGGCCTTCCGGAAATACCGGAAGTGCTGAAACGGGCCCGTTTTTCGGCCTCCCAAGGTTGCAGTGGCTTCCCTCGAGCCCCCAGGAGGGCGAAAATGGCCTCAAACCAGCTGGGAGGCGCACACATGCGCAGTGCAGGTAAGGGGCAGGGCAGGGGTCGTTGCACACGCATGCACCGGGGGTGCATTGGATTGTGAGTGCCAGCGCCCGCACACTTTCAGCACACCACAACAAAAAGGTTCGCCATCACTGGCCTAGACCATTTCGAAACAATGGTTGTTCAGCCTCTTCTTAAAAGCCTTCAGCGATGGAGTAATCCACAACTTCTGGAGGTCCAGAGATCAAACCTCACCAAACTGCAGAAAAGGGCAGAGAAAGCCGGAGACGGTGCCCCCAAACCCAACCTTTGCCCCCTCCCCTGGCCCTCCCGTTGGCCCACTAGCCACCCCACCCCCAGTTCCTATCCATCAAGGGGGGGAGGGGAAGTCTCCCCCAGGCAGGGTACCGGAGTCGATGTCTGTGGCTCGTGGGAGCTAATTAGCTTTCCTAGCAAATGGCTTTTGCTGTTGGAATTTATCACCTAATGAAATTTAAGACTTGCTCACGAGCTGCAGATGCTGTTCTGGGGCCGGGTCCATAAATCTGCTTTTATTACCCGCCCTGAAGCCAACTGCCTCCTTTCCCCATAATCTCAGCGGGTGAGAAGGCAGCCCCCCCCCCTTCCCCACTGCCGTTCTGTAGGCTGAGATGCTCCCTTGTTTAAAGAGTGGGACAAGGTCATGGACAAAAAGCAGCCCTCCCCACACAAAGGACAAGGGAGGAAGACGAAGGAGCAGGCCGGTCAGAACAGGCTCAGAAAAGAGGCGCCGAAGAATTTCCGGGGAGCCAGATAACTGCCCTAGGAGGATTTGCAGAAAGAAAAGAAAATAAAGAAAAAAAAGAAAGAAAAAGAAAGAAAGAAAGAAAGAAAGAAAGAAAGAAAGAAAGAAAGAAAGAAAGAAAGAAAGAAAGAAAGAAAGAAAGAAAGAAAGAAAGAAAGAAAGAAAGAAAGAAGAGAGGAGGAGGAGGAGGAGGAGGACAAAGATGATTGTAAGGTCCTTGGTGCTCTCTGGGCTAGGTTGTTTTCTTGGGAGACTTGTCATGACCCAAGTAGGTCAGTGCTAGAGGAGGAGGAGGAGGAGGAGGGAGGAGGAGGAGGAAAGGAGGAGGAGGAAGAAGGAAGAAGAAGAAGAAGAAGGAAGAAGAAGAAGAAGAAAGAAGAAGGAGGAGGAGGAGGAAGAAGAAGAGAGGAGGAGGAGGAGGAGGAGGAGGAAGAAGAAGGAAGAAGAAAGAAGAAGGAAGAAGAAGAAGAAAAGAAGAAGGAAGGAGGAGGAGGAGAAGAAGAAGAGAGGAGGAGGAGGAGGAGGACTGGAGTCCTTGGTACTCTCTGAGCCTGGCTGTTTTCTTGCAGATGTTTCATAACCGAACTAGGGAACATCATCAGTGCTAGAAGGGAGTGAGATTGGAGGAGGAGGAGGAGGAGGAGGAGAGCTGGGGTCCCTTGTGCTCACTGAGCTTGGCAGTTTTGTTGCAGAACTTACATTACTTAACTGGGGAACATTTGTGCAAGGAGCAGCGGAGGGATTCACCCGGTTCGCAATGGTTTGGGAGAACCGGTTGTTAACTTTGTGCCTTTCGGTGAACTGGCTGCAGGAAGAAATCATTAGGGCAGAGAACCGGCTGTTCAATGATTTGAATCCCACCACTGTCTCCGTGCTTTTGGGGATGGCCAAGCCACCCTTGAGGTCTCTGTCCCCAACCCCAACCCCCCAACCTCTTTTCCAACACCAGTAGCTCTGGTCGCGAAGTCTTGGACTGCCCTCTAGAAAGGACCTCTCCCAGCGGGCAGATTGTGGCTGGCTGGGGAATTCTAGAATGCTTAGACTGTATAGAATAACAGAGTTGGAAGGGACCTTGGAGGTCTTCTAGTCCAGCCCTCTGCTTAGGCAGGAGACCCTAATGCAGAGGTCTCCAAACTTGGCAACTTTAAGACTTGTGGACTTGAACTCCCAAATTTGCACCAAAGACAAATTCCTTGGGTGTCCAATCACACTTGGCCAATAAAAAAAGAATTCTATTTTATTCTATTCTAAAAAAAAAAAATGTTGAGACTCTAGAAAGAGTGCAGAGAAGAGCAACGAAGGTGATCAGGGGACTGGAGGCTCAAACATACAAAGAACGGTTGCTGGAATTGGGTATGTCTCGTTTAGTGAAAAGGACTAGGGGTGACATGATAAGAGCATATTTGGGGGGGCTGCCACAAAGAAGATGAGGTCAAACTATTCTCCAAAGCATCTGAAGGCAGGGTAAGAAGCAATGGGTGGAAACTAATCAAGGAATCAACCTGGGAATTAAGGAGAAACTTCCTGACGATTAGAACAATTAACCAGTGGAATGGCTTTCCCTCCTGAAGCTGTGAATGCTCCACAACTGGAAGTTTTTAAGAAGAGACTGGACAACCATTTATCCGAGATGGTAGAAACTCCTGCTTGAGCAAGGGGTTGGACTAGAAGACCTCTGGGGTTCCTTCCAACTGTATTATTTTGTTTTGTTATTCTGTTACTCTTCTATGATCCCGTGTAATTGTGTATCCACACCACGAAGCCCAAAAGAAGTCTAGAACGGTATAGGATCTCCTGCCACAGGCTGGGGGGTCAGACTAGAAGGCTTCTAAGGTCTCTTCCAACCCCATTGTTCTATATTCTGTGCTGCCTCTTCCCTCCTTCCCCTAACTATTTGCCCCAAGATTAGCTGGATGACTCAGATGGAGTCCTTTTGGCCAGGGGAGAATCCTAGGAAGCTGGACGGATCAGTTCCCAGCTGGTCGCAAATCTGCTCTCTGGTTCTTATGTACACGTAAAGGTTCCCCTCGCACCTATGTACTACTCGTTTCCGGCTCTAGGGGGCGGTGCTCAGCTCCGTTTCAAAGCCGAAGAAGAGCCGGCGCCGTCCGAAGACGTCTCCGTGGTCCTGTGGCCGGCAGGACTAAACGCCTTCGAAGGCGCACGGAACGTTGTTCCCTTCCCACCAAAGGGGTCCCTATTTTTCTACTTGCATTGTTTTTACCTGCCTTTGAGCTGCTAGATTGGCAGAAGCTGCTGGGACAAGGAACGGGAGCTCCCTCCGTTACGCGGTGTTGGAGGTTAAAACCCAACCCTCTCCTAGGAAAATGAAATATTTTAGGATATACTAGAAAGGCAGGATATTTCCCCTAAAAAGAAAAGAAAAGTAGAAACTCAGAGAGGCAGAAACTCAGCCTCCCCCCCCCACCTTTGCTAACGGGCCATTACTGTGGCCTGGGCCAGTCTATTTTACATAACAAAGATCTACTCCAGGTAGAGCTATAATAGGAATTGCCCAAAGCCCTTTCATTACATCATCATCCAGCAAAGGCTCAACCAAGCCTGGGACTCAGGACAGCCTACAGAGTTGCCCCTGCATGGCCCCATGGGAGTCTGGCAACCAATCAGAATACAAGCTCAAATTCAAATCCCAACAGAGGGTATAAAACCCAGGAATTCTCAGCATCTCTTCCCTTTTTTTCCTTCTTTCTTCACCCAAGGCATGTGATCCTGTCCACCATTAAACCATCTTTCCAAGCAGCCATGAATATTTCCAGTGTCTTTCTTCCCCACTGGAACTGAACCCCGAAGGATAATTCTCCCAACAGCGGTGCTAAGGATTCGAACCGCTGAACTGCCGACTTTTCTTATTGACAAGCTCGGCGTCTAAGCCACTGAGCCACCTCGTTCATCCCTTTCCTGGTTCTTTTTACAGCCTGACAACTCCAGAGCTCCATTTCAGTCCTGGAGGGCTGAAAAATGTTCTTTACAGGACCCCTGGGCCTTTCCCGAGGAAGTTGGCACAAAAGTTAATTTTGCCCTTGGAAAAATTTATGGGCTCCTCTTCCCCAGACAACCCTGGAGCGGGGCTCTCCTGGGGGCAGCCCCATTTCTGAATCGTCGGCGCATGAACCCCTCGGAGGGGAGGAATGGCTGAGGCTGCAGGTGGCTTTCCCACGTATGGATGCGCACAGCTCATCCCACGGGGTCCTTTCCCCGATCTGGAGATACACCCCCGCCTCTCTTGCTCGCTCCTGGAAACAGGTTCTGGCTTCGGAAGCAGAAAACGGGGGGGTTTCGAAAGCCCTCCAAGTGGGGTTGCTTCCATTCTCGCAGAATACAGGTGTCGTACCAGAAGTACACCCCATCGTTTATTTTACAAATATTGTAGCTAGGCCACCGGATCTTCTGGCCTGCAACAATCCTTTATTGGAGAACATGATTGATGACCTCCGGCCTGTGAATGTGCTTCATTGGAGAATCTGATTTATGACCCACCCAGAGGGAAGGGGGAAAACAGGGTCTGTCAGGCCCGGACAGCTGACAGGGAGTGGGAGTGTGGCTCCGTTGGCTGTGGAGGAGGCTGGGCAAGGGCAAAGTCTGGCTGGGCAGAGCAGGGGAGAGGTAGAACAAGGGAGAGGGAATTCAGAGGAAGACCCAGACCCACCCCCTCTTCATCCTAGGGCATGCAGGGAGGAACAGAGAAGGGAGCAACGTGGGTTGTGTGGCTTATGGGGGAGGAAAGGGGCCTGATTCCTTTCATTAGCTGCAGCTGGGAAGACAGTTGATAAGAAAGGCAGGCTGCGTGAGGCAGACTGCTGGGAACAAATGTGACTTTATCCTGTGTCATCATGGTTTATCTGTGTTCCTGGCGTTTTTCCAACCGTGTGTGTTTTGCCGTGCCTTTAAGTCTGAAATTCTTGCTCCTGCCCCGCCAAACTAATTACTTCACTTTGGCTTGTTTGGACTTTAAGTTACAGTTTGTGTTGCTCATGTTTTGGACTTAAGTTTCTGCCACCAAAGGCTGTTCCTTTGGGAGAACGATTGATCGGTAGGAAAACGGGGTGGGGGATTTTCCTGCAGACTTTTTGGGGGATTTTCCCAGGGTTTCTGGTCCGTGGGATTTAAAATGATGAGCTTGGTGGTCCCTGAAGTCCAAAAGGCTGGCGACCCTTGCCCTATATCATTTCAGACAAATATCTGTCCATTTTTTTTCTTGAAAACCTTCAGTGATGGAGCACTCACACCTTCACACCTGGCATTAACCCCTATACAACAATAAACTTCAACGGTAGGCAATCAATTTAACGAAGAGAAAACTAAGAGGTTGATATGGGCAGAAAATGCAAAACAATTTATGCACAGATGGATTTTACTGCGGAAAATGTGAAATATTTAGGAATCTTCTTCAGGGCAAATAGTAAGGATTTATTCATGGACAATTATGTACCAAGTTGGAAAAAAATAGTTATTCCCCCTTTTTTTTAATTGCAAGGCTGCCTAGGGAATTCTGGAAGTTGAAGTCCACATGTCTCCAAGTAGATTAACAGAATAACAGAGTTGGAAGGGACCTTGGAGGTCATCTAGTCCAACCCCCTGCTCAAGGAGGAGACTATACCATTTCAGACAAATGGCTGTCCCATCTCTTCTCGAAACCCTCCAGGGATGGGAACACCCACAACTTCATACCTGGCATTAACCCCTACGGTGTTTGTTTAATGACGGCCACAAAAAAATGTCACCAAATCAGACACAGTCCCTGCAGTGACCCAAGTGCTCAATGACGCCCGTGAGACGAGGATGCTACGTCTACGGTCAGTTGGGGTGCCCTTCCTTTGGTCTGACTAGGGAATACCTGGGAGTTGAAGGACATGCTTCTTATGCGCCGTTGCGGTTTACAAGAACCTGGGCCTGATTAGCCGGGTATTAAAATAACATCATGTCAGAAGCGAAGCGCTCTGAAAATATTCTTCTATATTTATCCTGGGGGTTAAAAAAAAAAAGCTCTTCTGCTGAAATGAGCAGGAAAATAATTGCAAAAGCTTTCAGTGCACGGAGGGAGCCTTGAGAGGGCAGGAGAAACGTGTATTTTCTTAACTAATTAGCTGACTCTGTTCCCTTGACTTTCTCTGCCTCAAACTCGGCTAAAGGGGAAAGAGAAAGAAACCAAGATACGTTGGAAGTGAGCACCCACCTCTCCCCTTGGAAAATGAAATATTTTAGGATATACTAAAAAGGCAGAACATTTTCCCCTAAAAAAGAGAAGTAGAAACTCAGAAGCAGAAGTTCACGCCCACCTTTGTTAACGGGCAGGCCATGAAGGCCTAGGCCAGAGTAATCTACATAACAAAGGCCTCTGTCCAAGTGCTCCAGACAAAACCTACAAAGTTAGCTAAGACCCGCCCGCCGCTGGGAGTCTCACAGCCAATGGGATACATTTCTTACACAGCGACAGGAAACAATAAGGTGGGGCCCAACAAAGGGTATAAAACCCAGGTCTCTCAACATCTTGGCCCTTCTTTTCCTTCACCCAACATCTTGAAGGCCTGTGACCGTCCCTTTCACTTTGGAGCTCCAAGCCAGGTTGGTCCTGTCCACCATTAAACCATCTTTCCAAGCAGTCACCATGTTTCCAGTGTCTTTTCCCCCTACTTGGAACTGAACCCAGAAGGATAATTCTTCCAACAGATACAAACCATGATGCTTGCAAAAGAACTAGGATTCAGCCATAGATGTTGCATTAGTTCTCCTTATGAGACAAGCCAGGCTTGGACCTTTCCCCACCTTAGCTACTTGAAGATGGATGGACTTCCAACACCCAGAATTCCCCGGCACAAATGCACTCCTTTTGATGTGTATCCCCATTGTGGCCTACTTACTCTCTTGTAATCCCTTTCTCTGCAATCTCTCCCCTCTAGGGGGTGGGAGGCAGGGGTGGGATTCTACCAGTTTGCATCTATTTGCTAGAACCGGTTGTTATCATTCTAAGTAGTTGGGAGAACCGGTTATTAGAAGAAATTACAGGGCTAATCCTGTAAGGAAGGCAGGAAGGAAACATTCTGGTGTTGCTTACAGAACCTGCCTCTCCGTTAACCCTTATTATATTCTTGGCGGGACTCGACTTCCTGTCTCTGGAACGTCTCTGGAGTTTTTTCCCCCTCCTTTGCTGGTACTTTGCTTGTGTGGAGGGACCATTCAAAGTTACAATGGCACTGAAAAAAGTGACTTATGACCGTTTTTCACACTTATGACTGTTGCAGCATCCCCACAGTCATGAGAGGTCAGGCGAGGAGATGTTGGGTTGGCCACGCCCACCCAGTCACATGACCACCAAGCCATGCCCACCAACTAAGCCACGCCCACAGAACCAGTTGTTAAAAACTTTGAATCCCACCCCTGGTGGGAGGGGAAAATGAGTATGGCTGAATGGGAATTCTGGGAGTTGAAGTCCACCCATTTTCAAGTGGCCAAGATTGGGGGAACACTGGCCTAGAACAATTCCTTGACTCTTTTGATTTTTGGACCCCCAACGATTAACACAGTTCTCTCTCCTGCAATGCCTAATCAGGGCCCATCATCCCCTGCCCAGGGAAGAACCTTTCCCAAGTGAGCCTCGGAAGAGGCCGATGCAACCAGGCGAGTCCCGAGAAATAAATTTGCAAGGTTTTTAGCCCAGCCTGAACATTACTGGCTAAGCCTGTCTGGCTCCATCAAGACAAAAGATCAATCACTTTTGATGAGTCTCCCATCTGGGGAAGGATCTCAGCCGCCTGTTTTTTAATCTCAGAAGCAGGAGAAGGTCCTCAAAGTTTATGGGCCCCCAGGAGCCCATCCATCCGGCCCCGAAGGGGGTCACCCTTCCAAGAACACATTTTGGATAGCGTCAAACAGCTTCAAGCCTCCTTTCTTAACCTTTTAGTTGGCTCAAAACTCTGGGGTTTGTTTTTTTTTTTTTTTTTGCTGCTTCAAATCAAATTTCTCATCCTTGGCCATTTGAGGATGGGTGGGAGTCCAACTCCCAGAATCCCCCAGCCGGTCAAGCTGGAGGAGGAGAAGCTAGCCCAAGCTGGCTGGGGAATTCTGGGAATTGAAGTCCACCCATCTTTAAGTGGCCAAGGATGACAATTGCTTTAATCAAGAACTGAAAGGATGTCTAGTTTGGAATGAACCAAAGCTGTCAGATGCTGGACATAAGAGCATCACTCTGCTAAACAATTAATTCCCTCAACACTGTCCAACTATTTACTAAGTCTGCATTACTGTTACTATTAATCTTCCTATCCTTCCTTTCACCCATCTCCTCCCACTTATGACTGTAAGACTTCTAACTTGGTTGCTTGTATCCTTACGATTTTTATTGACTGTTTTCTAGTATGGCTTTTTTTAAAAAAATAATAATTTTATTTTATATAAACATTCCATCTTTCATTTAAACAGTGTGTCGCCTGGGTATAAATATCTTGTGCAATAACCATTACAATTAGTACATATTCATTACTATAATATCATTACTCTATTCTTACTTCATACTACTACACATAATGTATCTAATTACAATAACAATTCTTAGCATATTTAATTTCCTATTCACATCTTTACTATTTTTCGCTGGTCTTGGATTTTCTAATTTCCATTTTTATTCTACAGCCATTGATAATCCTAGTATGATTTGATTGCTTATTATACCCTATGACTATCATTAAGTGTTGCACCTGATGATTCTTGACTCTTGACGAATGTCTCTTTTCTTTTATGGACACTGAGAGCATTTGCACAAATACAAGTTCCTTGTGTGTCCAGTCACACTTGGCCAATAAAAAATTCTATTCTATTCTATTCTATTATATTCTATTTTCTATTATATTCTGTTCTGTTCTGTTCTGTTCTATTCTGTTCTGTTCTATTCTGTTCTATTCTATTCACTTCTGTTTTCTTCTCCTCTCCTCTCCTCTCTTCCCTTCCCTTCCCTTCTCTATTCTCTATTCTGTTCTGTTTTGTTCTGTTCTGTTCTGTTCTGTTCTATTCTAATTCTATTCCTATTCCTATTCCTATTCTATTCCTTGATCTCTACTGTATCCCCGTTAATGCAACCTAGGATTGCATTAGCTTTTTGGGCTGCTGCTGCACACGGCTGGCTCCTATTTAGCTGGTTGTCCACTCAGACTCCAAGATCCCCCTCCCAGTCACTGCTATTGAGCCTGGTTTCACCCAGTCTGTATGTGCACTTCTGGTTTTTCTTGCCTAAGTGTAGGACTTTACTCTTCTCTACATGGTATTTCTAGTCCCGCCTTCGGAATGAAAGCAGCTGGGTGCCTTTGGGCGAATCCCCACAAGACGGTGAGTTCTAATTCCGCCTTAGGCATTGACTTTGGCTCAATCCCTCTCTCTCTTAGCCCTACCCACCTCCCAGGATTGTTGTTCTGGAAAAAAAAAACAGGAAGAGGAAGTTCTATTGGATACATTCGCCACCTTGAGTTATTTGTAAAAATAATGAAGACAGGATAAAATAAACAGAGATCAATAAACTCCAAAGAAACTAGGTAAACGGTCCTCCCAGCCGGAACTTGAACTCTTCGTTTGGTAAGGAACCAGGAGCCGCCTCCTGAATTCCCAAGGGGCAACGCATCGCAGAGCATCCATGATGCAAATTCCCCCATTTGCAGCATGAATTAATCATGCTGGCTTCGACAATTGGGGTTCTAAAGCAGGAGGACAAATCCAGCCAGGACCGGCAGGCTCCTGGCCCTGACAGTGCTGTGCCCGGAGGGGAAGGGGGGAGTTTAACAATTAGAACATCGAATAGAACGGGAAGAGACCTTGGAGGTCTTCTAGTCCAGCCCCTTGCTCAAGCAGGAGACCCTATAGCATTGTGGATACGTTTGTGTGGCATTCCTGGCACACACAGCCCCATCCATTCATCCATCCGAGCAAAGGAACGACAAAGCGAAGCGGGAGCCCTTGGCATATGCCATTTATATTTTGGGCGCTGCCCTTGCTCTGCCAAGGCACGTTACTTGGGCTGGGATTCATGCATGGGCACCGCAGCGGCAGCCATGGGTACAGCTGGGCCCTGAAGCCAAGTTTCCAGGAAAGGGGAAACGCCAAACCTGGTTTATTCGATTGCATCCATCCTGCTGTTAGGAAAAGGGGTGCAGCCAGCAGACCCTGACACCATCCAGGCACTGCCTGAGCGGAAGGAAAAATAAGGTTGCCCCCCACTCCCCCAAATGAAAGGGGCTCAGTGACAATTCGCCGTGGCCAGTTCCCCACAGGACAAGAGTTAAAATAATATTTTTAAAATGGTGGAAGGGAATTGAAGGGGGGATGCCAAAGGAGAGACAAAGGGAAAAAGGGAAAGGCAAAAAAATTAAAATATTTTTGACTGATTCTAAATACTGACGCTGAATTGTTAAATTGCCCCCTGGGGAGTGGTCCCATTTCCCCCAGCCAAGAGCCCCAATGTAGCATCTGCTCGGGGTGAAGCGTGAGGGTCTCTCAGAATTAGGCTGCCAACTGGAACCTCTTCAGAAGGGGCATCCGGATGCTCTCTGAGCTGGGTGGCTTCCTTGCAGACATTTTCATGACCCATGTAGGGAACATCATCAGTACTAGAAGCCAGCGGGGTTTGCAAAGAAGAGGAGGAGGAGAGGAGAGGAAAGAAAGAAGGAAGGAAGAGGAAGAAAAAGGATTCTGGGGTCTCTGGTGATCTCTGAGCTTGGTTGTTCTCTTGCAAACCTTTCATGATCCAACTAGGTAACATCATCAGTGCTAGTAAGGAGTACAGTTTGCCATCCGTTTCATATTCTGGTGGCTTGTCCTGTCAGTGTTTGTGGGGTTGGTCTGGGAGGTTCTTTGGCTGGGCTGTTTACTCTTCCCTTGTTTGGCAGTTCCTCAGTTGGGGTCCAGTTTACTTCTCAATGATGGCTCTGATGTTAATCTTGCTAAATTTCTGCTCATCCGGGTGCCGATTGCTCTCTCTCTTTCTGTGTGTGTGTGTATGTGTGTGCTTTGATCTTTCTGCTCCCTTGCTGATTGCCTCTTTTGCACCGGTAGGTAGTAACCGTGTGTGGAAGTGTTACTATGGATTGCAAGTCAGTGTGCGATATGCCAGACGCTGAATATAAATGGAACAAAATCTCTGAATTGAAAGGACGAGAAGGCCACAAAGAATTGGAGAAAAAGAAAAACTTCTAACGACATAATTTGCATGTGTGTGTGTGTGTGTGTAAAACCCACGCCCCACTTCCCTGAGCCCCATTCAGAGCCCACCGTGGCCTCTGATCGTGTGGGGGGGGGCTCCACAAACCTTCTTTAAACCACCTTTCATCTGAGACGCAGGAGACGCAGTGTCTTTGGAGTTGGGAAGGGCTGCAAATCAGCCGCCTCCGTGGCTTGAAAGAGGCGCTTCAGAGGAGACCCCACAGGCGTGGGGGGAGAGAGAGGGGGGGGAATAAAAAAAGAGAAGCTGGAGGCGGAAAGGCGCTGACTGAGGCTTGAAGTCGCTCGTGGAATAAACCTCAGAAATGAAAGAGTCTGCTGGGCCGGCAGTTCACAGAGACCGAGGAGTCATGTGAAGTTCGAAGCACCGCAGGCTCGGATGGCTCATTCCAACCCCACCCGCCTAAATCCCCACTTCAAAGATCCCTTGAAGGGGCGGGAATATTCAGCCTTTTGCAAGTTTTGCAAATTAGGCCTTTGCAGGACTCGGGGAGGCTGGAGAGCACGTCTC